>NW_021612702.1:1225-5918 GCF_004785775.1 Grammomys surdaster | reverse complement strand
TCCCCACCGACATGACTCCCAAAGTGGGGTACCTGACAGCATGGGGGGATTAAGATTAGTTGACAGCATGGGGGGATTAAGATTAGTTTCCTAATTGGAAATACACACACACACACACACACACATATATATATATGTATTCCTCCCCCCCCCGAGAAATTTCGAAATTTCTCTAGCATTTTCTGTCTCTCTAGAAGAGGCTGTCATTTATTTTTAAAACCAAAGAGAGGAGGGATGTGAATTAGCTATCCATAGATGATAAGCATTGGGAAAGACATAAGGGACCAAACAAGGCATAACAAGGAAAAGCAAGAGAAGATGGCTCAGATGGTGGCTTTGCCAGGTTCCTGTTTGCAGCTTCAAGTCACTCTTCCCTCTGCCCTTTTCTTTTCCTGATCAGCAAAATGCCAACCAAGGCCAGCTTATCCTGTAGGAGGTCAGAGAGGAGAGTTCAGGAGAAAGAACTTCAACAAACACTCGGAACATCTCTTCATTTACTGTAAAATCCTGTTTAATGTGTAACATTTGCAGAGAGAGAGGTCTTGGGAACTGGGGACTGGGGTCAGCCCTGACCAATCCACTCCAGTTGATCTGCCTCCTTCTCCCTCCAGAACTCCCTCACCCTAGATGTGCCCTCCTTTTCCTTGTGGCAGGCAGCAAGGCAAGCTCCCCTCCCTTCTCCATCCACAATGCAGAGCCCCTCCTCCACTCTGCTTGCCCACATCCCTCCCCACCGACATGACTCCCAAAGTGGGGTACCTGACAGCATGGGGGATTAAGATTCGTTTCCTAATTGGAAATACCTTCACACCATCTCATCTCTCATCTCAGGGAGAGGGAGAGGGAAGAGGAAAGGCTATAGGCAGAAAGAATTGCCCATGCCCTCAATAACCTTGAGCCCTGGTGCAGAAGTGGCTCCCCACTCCCCAGCCGGCCAGGTCTTTGATGGAAGGCTCTCTGAGGAAGGGGAGTAGGGAGGGAGGGAAGGTTTGATGGAGCAATCCCTAGCAGGCAGAGGCCTGCTCACCGGCATAGGAGAAGGAGGGGCAGGCCTGGGCGGGGTGAGGGAGGGGTGGGATGGGATGTTGCCTGGTACATGGCATCAGCAGGCTGAGCATCGGTCGCTCTTTTCAGCCAGCCCGGCCCCAGTGCCGGGGCTGCGGCGCAGAATGTCTTTCAGAGAGCCATCCTGCTCGCTCAGCAGCTTGTTGATCTCATTCTGCTTGTATTCAGGTGAGAGGCGGTGGCCGAAGCCGGAGCCCTTGCGGGAGGGCGGATTGGAGCGGCGCTGAGCACGGCGGGCACAGGCCCGGATGATGAGGTACACCACCTCCGCCACGTTGAGGATAATGCAGATGCCGGAGGCGGCGAGCATAAAGACAGTGAAGACGGTTTTCTCGGTGGGTCGGGACACGAAGCAGTCCACTGTGTTGGGGCAGGGGAAGGCCTCACACTTGACCAGCCGCACCATGGCATAGCCAGGGTAGAGCAGATAGAAGACGTACATGAAGACAGCCTCGAACAGCAACCGGAACACCACACTGATGACATAGGTCCACCACAGTGTCCCTGAGATATGCACCTTGTGCCTCTTTACTTCTTCCAGGTGAAGGGGGTCCCCATGCCCCTCAAGCCGTAGCATTTTCTTTTCTATGTGCTGTTGGTGAGCCACGTGCATTGCCACGAGGAGAGCTGGGGTGGAAACCAAGATAAGCTGCAGGGACCATAGGCGCACGTGGGAAATGGGGAAAAAATGGTCATAACAGACACTGTTGCAGCCCGGCTGGAGGGTGTTACAGATGAAAGAAGACTTCTCATCACCCCATACGCTCTCAGCAGCCACCACCAGCACCATGATTCTGAAGATGAAGATGACAGACAGCCATACTCGGCCAATGGCTGTAGAATGCCGATTCACGCCACTGAGCAAAGTGTATAGACCTGTCCAGTTCATCCTGCCTCATTCACACCTGTGAAACAAGAGGCAGGAAGCAAGCTGTCAGAAGGTTAGGGCAGGAAGCTGGACATAGTAACGCTGCCTCCCCTGTCCCCACCTCTTCTAAGAGCTGGTGACGGGCAAGCGAGGATGGTTATTGCTTTCCCTCTTGGTGCCAGCCTTTCCTCCTTCTCTTGACTTGACCTCTCTGAGCCCCATCCCCTTTCTTCACGTATATCCAGCATTCATTCCTCTTGAGTCCCTTTCTTTACCAGGCCTATCTTGTTCTGCTATTAGGCTGCTCTTCTGGTTCCCCCACCCCCCAACTCCTTTGCACCTGACTTATGGCAGACCCAGATACCCCCGTTTACCTCGGGGAGCGCCTATCCTTGAGGCCACCCAGACAGCTCCCCTATGGTCTCATGTCTGTGTAGGGGGAGTGGTCCCTGTGGTCGCGCCTGCGTCCCAATTCATCGCCTCCCGGTGCTGGAGAGTCATATGCTGCTTTATACCCAGTGTCTGTACAATGGGACCTTTGTGGGGCGCTGAACAACACCCTTTAGAATTCAGATCAAACGCCCTGACTTCCGCCCACCCTACACACAGAGCACTTGTGTCCCAGCGCCGGACACCCAGCCTGCACCCACCTGTTCTGTGCCCGCCCGGTCCATCGCCGCACCCGCCCCATGGCCCCACCAGAATAATGGCTCTGGGGGAGGGAGATAGAAGACAGACAGGTGCACGTAAGCCAGGACCCCAGGGAGCCGGGGTCCTCTGGACTAAGGCCTTCCCCTGTATTTCTACCAGAAACAGAGTCAGCAGCAGTTTTCCTAGGCGTAGGTCCCTTTCCGGGAAGCCGTACCGAGTTTATTAGGCCAGGAACTGTACTAATCATTTCCCCAAGCATTCTTTCTTTTGAGCCATTTAACAATCCTGTTACCCGCTCAAAGTCACCATGGCTAAACATGATGAAGCACGAAAGAGTCTGAAACAGAAAACCTGACTCTTACAGCAGCAGGCTTCTTTCACTTTTGTAGATGGTGTCAGCCAAAGAAACAGCTAGCCATTAAAAAAGAAAAGAAGGCTAATTTGATGTCACCTTGTGTTTTTCAACACAAAAATCAAGGAAGCTGTCTAGTTGTGAGCACGTTCCAAATCCAGCAAACTATGAGTATGGCTCCATAAGCTGCAGGAAAGGGACCCTCTCCAGGGGCTTGGCAGGTGGGCACCTGGTGAGAACTAAGCCAAAAAGAATAAGTGATAAAGCCATCAGGCAAGTAGCAGTTTGGACAATGGATTATGCATGGATCATGTAGCTTGTGTTTATATCTGATTCTTTACCTAAAGTGACCTCGGGCTAGTTACTGACTTTTGATGAGCCTGCTTGCCCATCTGTTAATGGGGCCATACCCAGGGTTGCAGCGGGAGTCAATGAAGATACCTGCTCCAGCAGGTGATCAAAGGGTTAAGAGAGCCATCTCTGGAAGAGGAAACAAGACTGCCTTAGGCGGCCAAATGATCTGCCAAGCCCAGGACCTCTCCTTTTCCTCCCCAATACTGTGTGGTTAACTTTGAGTGTCTGACGTAGGCCAGACAGCTCAGTTGCTGCCCTGGCCCCAAAGTCAAGTACGTTGTAATCTCCTGCTTAAAAGCATGCCAATGACTCCAAGGAGGAAATTCTCCTCTCTCCCTCAGGCAGACAAAGAAAGCCTCTCCCCACCTCCCACCACTTCAGCCATTGAAATTGAAAAGAGGTTTACTAACAGCAGCAGGATGAGAGCAGAGCCCCTTGGCCTGCCTGGACCTACAGAAAGGCAGCAAAATGCAATGCATTTTCTCGGTTACCCACAGCACCTCTACAACAGGGCGGGGGCGGGGCAGGAAGAAGCTTTGTAATCACTTCTGGATGGCTCTCTTGGTTATAGAGGAAAGGGACAGTGAAATAGTCGTGGGAAATAATTGAGGAGAGGAACGCAGCAGGAAATCAGGGCAGATGGCACACACCTGTATTCGGCTGGCTGGGGCTAGTTGGTTAAAGCAGCGGGCTCACTTGAGTGCAGAAGTTTTTAGACCAAGACCAGACATACTGATGTACACTCGTAATCTCAGCATTTGGAAAGTGAGGGGTCAAGAAGTCAGGGGTAACCTCAGCTACATGATTTCAAGGTCAACCTGGGTTACATTTGACCTTATCTCAGAACACACACACACACACACACACACACACACACACACACTTATAAAAACAAAAGAGTTCTAGACCAGTCTGTGTGACTTAGTGAGGGTCAATCACAAAAATATAGCAGACAGAGGAAGAGGGGACAGACTACAGGACATAAGTTACTTCTCTAAATGTTTCTTCATTAGTTTTTTTTTTTAAAGGCCCTGTCAGGCATGGTGACACAACACATTTTTAATTTCACCACTTGGGGAGGCAAGGATAGGAAAATTGCTTTGAGTTCAAGGCCAGCCTGGTCCGTATAGTGAGTTCTGGACCAGCAAGAGCTACACAGTGAGACTTCCCCCCAACCCCACAGCCCATTCTCAAAAGAAGAGAGCAGTTGAAGTGATGCACACCTTTATCCCTAGCACTGACAGCAGAGGCAGGCAAGATCTCCAGAGTTCTAGGCTGGCCTGGTCAACATCATGAGTTCCAGGACAGCCAGGGCTACATGGAGAGACCCTGTTTCAACCTATCCCTTGAAAGAAAGAAAGAAAGAAAGAAAGAAAGAAAGAAAGAAAGAAAGAAAGAAAGAA
>NW_021612702.1:0-1215 GCF_004785775.1 Grammomys surdaster | reverse complement strand
GAAAGAAAGAAAGAAAGAAAGAAAGAAAGAAAGAAAGAAAGAAAGAAGAAAAGAAAAGAGGGAGGGAATAAGGACGAAAATGATGTTTTTGCCAAAGAGATATATTAGGCTTCACAAACTGGACTTGGGCTTTGGGTCAGTGGATGAGGACTTGCTTTGTATGTATACAGCCCTGGAAGTGGAGAGTAACCTGGGGTAGCAAGGTGGCTCAATGGATAAGGGTGATGACCCGAGTCTGATACCAGAACCACAAGGTGGAAGGAGAGAATTGACTCTCTCATAAGTTGTCTTTTAACTCGCACACACATACACATAAATGTAATAAAAAAAAAACCCAACTCCTACAAGAATAAGCATTTACCAAGTTTAGTATACACTAAACTGTGCCAAGCCCTTGAATATGTGGTCTCTCTTGTGAGCCTAAGGGTGGGGGACATTGAGATGACTCAGCAGGCAAAAGCACTTGTCATGCAAGCCTGGTGACCTGAGGAGAAAACCAACTCCTGAAAGTTGTCCTCTGATTTCTGCATGTGCTCCATGACACTAACGTGCCCCGACACTGACACACATACACATTATAAATACACATGCAGATGGGCTAACAATAAATACAAAGAAAAAAAATTAAAGAACAACCAGGCTAGAGAGATGGCTCAGTGGTTTAAAGCACTGACTCCTCCTTCAGAAGTCCTGAGGTCAGTTCCTAGCAACCACATGGTGGCTCACAAACATCTGTAATGGGATCTGATGCCCTCTTCTACTGTGTCTGAAGACAGTGACTGTACTTATATACATAAAATAAACTAATTAATAAAAAAAATAAAGAACAACCTTGGGAGATAGGATGTTGGTTGTTCTTTTTTGTTTTTTTTTGGTTTTTGTTTTTTGCTTCCCATCACTGAGGAGGAAACTGAGGCAAAAATAAAGGTCATTCCTGCCAAGTGTATAGTGCCCAGTGCTCAGGAGGCAGATGCAGGTGGATCTCTCAGTTGAGGCCAGTCTGGGCTATAGAACTAGTTCCAGGGCAGCCAAAGTGACACAGACTTTGTCTAAAAAGGAGGAGGAGGAGGAGGAGGAAGAGGAGGAGGAAGAAGAGGAAGAAGAAAAGGAGGAGGAGGAAGAGGAGGAGGAGGAGGAGGAGGAAAGAAAAGAAAAGGAAAAGGAAAAGGGAAAGGAAAGGAAAGGAAAGGAAAGGAAAGGAAAGGAAAGGAAAGG
>NW_021612701.1:4021-12219 GCF_004785775.1 Grammomys surdaster | reverse complement strand
CACAAGGGGCACCATCCAGAGGATTAGCTCCCAAGGGACCTGCCACCTGGTGGCAGATACAGGCATTACACAAAGCTGAGAAAAAGCTAAATCAAAAACCCATTAGAAAGAATAGCTGAGCCAGGGACAAACACCAACCCCCCAAAACATGAGGTAAATGGTTTATTTAAAGCTGTGAAATTTTGAAGGCAGTTTGAATGCAGTTGTGTGTAACTGATAAATTATCATGAAATTAACCAATCTGATTTTCTTTTGTTTTATTGACACAGGGTCTCATGTAGCTCAGGCTGGACTTGAACTTGCTAAGAAACCAAAGGTAACCTTGAACTTCTGATCTTCCTGCCTTTGACACCCAACTGCTAGGATTACAGGAATGAATCACCTATCACACCTGTGTATCAGATGATTTCAAACTCAATATGTCCCTTTCATAAATTTTTTGTTCAAATGTACATTTCAGCTAAGTCTTCATCCTGGTTTTGAAAGAACTGTGTTTCAGAAATATATTCTGATAAAAAGGTATATTCTTTTGTTTTAGGATGAAATGTTCTATAGATAGCTGTTAAATCCATTTGGTTCATAACTTCTGTTAATTTCAAAGTGTCTAGGTTTAGTTTCTGTTAACATGATCTGACCATTGCTGAGAGTGGGGTGTTGAAATCTCCCACTATTATTGTGTGAGGTGTAATGTGTGTTTTGAGCTTTAGTAAAGTTTCTTTTATGTATGTAGGTGCCCTTGCATTTGGAGCATAGATGTTTAGAATTGAGAGTTCACCTTGGTAGATTTTTCCTTTGATGAGTATGAAGTGTCCTTCCTTATCTTTTTTGATTACTTTTGGTTGAAAGTCGATTTTATTTGATATTAGAATGGCTACTCCAGCCTGTTTCTTCAGACCATTTCCTTGGAAAATTGTTTTCCATCCTTTTATTCTGAGGTAGTGTCTGTCTTTGTCACTGAGGTGCGTTTCCTGTATGCAGCAAAATTCTGGATCCTGTTTGTGTATCCAGTCTGATAGTCTGCATCTTTTTATTGAGAAATTGAGTCCATTGATGTTAAGAGATATTAAGGAAAAATGATTGTGGCTTCCTGTTATTTTTGTTATTAGAGGTAGAATTGTGTTTGTTTAGCTATCTTCTTTTGGGGTTGTTGGAAGATTACTTCCTTGCTTTTTCTAGGTTGTAGTTTCCCTCCTTGTGTTGGTGTTTTCCATCAATTATCCTTTGAAGTGCTGGGTTTGTGGGAAGATATTGTGCAAATTTGGTTTTGTCATGGAATATCTTGGTTTCACCATCTATAGTGATTGAGAGTTTTGCTGGATATAGTAGTCTGAGCTGGCATTTGTGTTCTCTTAGTGTCTGTATGATATCCAGGCTCTTCTGACTTTTATAGTCTCTGGTGAGAAGTCTGGTATAATTCTTATAAGTCTGCCTTTATATGTTACTTGACCTTTTTCCCTTACTGCTTTTAATATTTTTTCTTTGTTTTGTGCATTTGATGTTTTGATTATTATGTGACAGGGAGGTATTTCTTTTCTGGTCCAGTCTATTTGGTGTTCTGTAGGCTTCTTGTATGTTTATGGGCATCTCATTCTTTAGGTTAGGGAAGTTTTCCTCAATAATTTTGTTGAAGATATTTACTGGCCCTTGAAGTTGGAAATCCTCACTCTCATCTATACCTATTATCCTTAGGTTTGGTCTTCTCATTGTGTCCTGGATTTCCTGGATGTTTTGGGTTAGGAGCTTTTTGCATTTTGCATTTTATTTGACAGTTGTGTCGATGTTTTCCATGGTATCTTCTGCACATGAGATTCTCTCTTTTATCTCTTGTATTCGGTTGGTGATGCTTGTGTCTATGACTCCTGATCTCTTTCCTAGGTTTTCTATCTCCAGGGTTGTCTCCCTTTGAGATTTCTTTATTGTTTCTATTTCCATATTTAGATGCTGGATGGTTTTGTTTAATTCCTTCATTGTGTTTTCTTGCAGTTCTTTAAGAGATTTTTGTGTTTCTTCTTTAAGGGCTTCTACCTGTTTACTTGTACTCTCCTGTACTTCTTTAAGGGAGTTACTTATGTCCTTAAAATCCTCTATCATCATCATGAGAAGTGATTTTAATTCTGATTCCTGCTTTTCCAGTGTGATGGGGTGTCCAGGACTTTCTATGGTGGGAGAACTGGGTTCTGATGATGCCAAGTAACTGGTTTCTGTTGTTTATGTTCTTGTGCTTGCCTTTCACCATCTGGTTAACTCTAATGTTACCTGCACTGACTGTGTCTGACTGGAGTCTGTCTTCCAGTTATCTTGCTTGGGTCAGAACCCCTCAGAATGCAGATGTCTCTGTGGTCTTGTGATCCTAATCTCCTGGATGGAAGAACTCCTGGGACTCGGGCGGCCTCTGGGATCCTGAAATCCTGCTGCTCTGAGTGCAGTGGTTCCTCTAGGATGGCTCAGGATTCAGTATCTCCACAGAAGAAGACCAGCTATGTGTCTGCCCCAGGCAAAAGAAGCATTTTCTTATAACATTTCTATAATTGACTAATAGAATCAATGTGTCTGTGTGTGTATTTGGGTGTATGCATGTACACACACTCTCTCTCTCTCTCTCTCTCTCTCTCACACACACACACACACACACACACACACTCATGCTGCAAGCGTGGTGAGGATGCATGTAAGCGGGTAGGTGTGGAAATGGATGCCTGAGGGTCAAACTCAGTTGTTATCCCTCAGACACTACCCATCTTGCTTTGTTTTAAAGAGTTGTGTGTTTTTATTGTATGTGTGTGAGTGAATTGTCTGCATATATGTGTATTCACTACATGTGTACAGTACCCATGAATGCTAGAAAAGGGTATGAGACTCCTTGGAGCTGACTTACAACCTGATGTGAGCTACATGTGGGTTCCTCTGCAAGAGCAGCAAATGTTCTTGATCACTGAGATATCCATCCCTTTCCCCACCTCACCCTATCCCCATCATTCTTGTCAGATATTGTCTTTCTTCACTGGCCTGGAACTGCCAAGTAGAATAGGCTGGCTAGCCATCCAGAGCCAGAGGTCTGCCCCCAGTGCCAGGATTGCAAATTCACACTCTCTACACCTGTGACTCCCTGTAGGTTCTGTGTCCTCAATCAGTAAGCACTTTGCTGACTGAGCTAACCCCTCAGCCCTCTTTTTTATTGGTTTGTTTGTTGAGAAAGGGTCTCATCTGGTCCAAGCTGCCTCTGTGAAGCTGAGGATGACCTTGAACTTCTGATTCTACTGCCTGCACTTCACAGGAGTTAAAACAGGATGGTTCAGTTTGTTTGTTTGTTTTGTTTTCCTGACAAAGATTTCTAAGTGTAGCCCTGGCTGTCATAGTTCAGCTTTGTAGACCAGACTGGCCTCAAACTCACAGACAACCACCTGTCTCTGCCTCCCAAGTCCTGGGCTGAAGATGTTTCAGGGTTTGTAGTTGTTGTTTTAAGACAGGGTTTCTCTGTGTAGCCCTGGCTGTCATGGAACACACACCCACACCACACACACACAAACACAAACACACACTCCTCCTACCTCAATCTCCCCCTCCCTTCCCCCCCTACACCCCTCCTGCTTCATTCCTCCCTCCTTCTCTCTAGACCAGGCTGGCCTTTAACTCACAGAGATCTGCCTGCCTCTGCCTCCCAAGTGCTAGGCTCAAAGGCATATGCCATCATGGCCCTGTTGGTGGTTCAGGTTTTAAGAGCACTCATTGCTCTTGAAGAGAACCTGGCTTCAGTTCCCAGTACCCACATGTGCTCACAGCCCTCCTAACTCTAGCTCCAGGAGATCCTATGCCCTCCTCTGGCCTCTGAGGGCACCTGGAGTGCATATACACAGACATATATGTGAACAAGTACTCATAAAGTAAAACTAATTTTATTTTGAAATTTAGCTCTGGCTGTCAGGATGGCTCAGAGATTGAAGGTGTTTGTCTTGTAAGCCTGGTGACTTGAATTCGATCTCCACAGTCTACATGAAGTAGGAGAGAGCCGACTCCACAAGGCTGCCTTTGTACCTCCACCCCCCAAAAAACCCCACACACTGTCTCCTCTGACACAATTAAAATAAATAGCTAAGTCAGGCAAGGTGGCTCAGTGGCTAAACCAGGCTTGACACCAAGCTTGATAACCTGAGTTCAATACCCAAGGAGAAGTACCTGTTCTGGTGCAGCCTCCACAGGTGTACTCTGGAGCAGTGCAAACATCCACTGCTCACCCAGTAAATAAATAAATGTAATAATGGAAAAATGCAATGTTAAACCACTTTCCATTCTCATCAGTTTCAATCAATAAGCAGGTGGAGGCGGAGGAAGAAGGCAGTGCATGTCTGTGGCTCAGGCTACAGGAAACTTACCCCATACACCTTAACTAGTTTTCATAAGACTACAACAATCAGAAGCTTGTTTAGCTTATGACAGTTCAAGTAAACTCTAACAAGGGCAGCATAAAGAGAGTTGATGAAAACCTTTGTTCTGGAATGGGCATGATATCATAAATATTTATGACATATATTTTAAAAATATTTACAAAATAAGATTTCATGTGACTGTGAAAATATTACTCAAATTTAATGTTTTTAATGAGAGCTGGAGAGATGGCTCAGCGGATAAGAGCACTGACTGCTTTGCCAGAGGTCCTGAGTTCAATTCCCAGCAACCACATGGTAGCTCACGACCATCTGTAAAAGGGTCCAATGTATTTTTCTATTGTATGTCTGAAGACAGCTGCAGTGTACTCATATACATAAAAATAAGTCTTTAATGTTTTTATGAAAAAAAATCAAGTTATCCAAATATGGGGCTAGGGAGATGGCTCAGTGGTTAAGAGCACTGACTGCACTTCCAAAGGTCCTGAGTTCAATTTCCAGCAACCACATTATGGCTCACAACCATCGGTAATAGGATATGATACCCTCTTCTGGTGTGTCTCAAAAGAGTGACAATGTACTCATATACATAAAATAAATAAATAAATCTTTTTTTTAACAAGTTATCCAAATACTTAGGTTATACACTTACCAAAAAAATCAAGAAAACTGCTGGGCAGTGGTGGAGTACATCTTTAAGTCCAGCACTTGGGAGGCAGAGGCAGGTAGGTCTCTGAGTTGGAAGCTAACTTTGTCTACAGAAGGAGTTCCAGGACAGCCAGGGCTACACAGAGAATCCCTGACTCAAACAATCAAGAAAAAGAATCAAGAAAGTCAGACCTGATACTGCTTTGGTGTTATCTAATCCAAAGCATTCATTTGATATGTGAAGAAAAAAAGACTAATGATAGTGGCATCTAATGTTCCATCACTTTCCTTTGGGAGAGTCCACAGGGACTCACAGCAAAGACTCTAAATTGGTGTCTTAGTAACAGAACACTGGTGGAGGGCTGTTGTTGACTACCCTGGTGGTTTAAATGAGGATCTCTCCCACAGGGGCAGCTGTTTGTACTTGGTCGCCAGTGACTGGTGCTTTTTGTGTAGGGCTTGAAGTTGTAGAAGGATGAATTGAAGTATCTCACTGGAAGATTCAAAGGGATATGTTATCCCTTCCAGTCCTATATTTTCTCTGGCTCCTGCTTACAGCTCAGGAGCTAGTCTGCTTTGTGCCCCAGCTTTCATGTTTGCTGTTCCCATCATGACAGTCTCTTAGCCCTCTGGAATCCTAAATCCAAATAAACTCTTTCTCCTATGCTTTGGTCACAGTGTTTTATCACAGCAATAGAAAAGGAACTAAGCCAACCACATTGTCACAGCTCTTGTGTGTCTGACAGTCTCAATCATATTCTTAGCTATTTTAGGGGCTGCATGGTGTAAGAAAGTTAGTGGTGATTGACATCTTGTTAGGAACTGGAATGTCCTATGGGACAAGCCTCCAGGCACACTTGTGAGGGACTATCTCGATTAGGTCAAAGACATTCGATGACCCCTTATTTTTTGTTCTTGTTTTGTTTTTGTTTTTGTTTTTGTTTTTTGAGACATGTTTTCTCTGTGTAGCCTTACCTATCCTGGAATTCACTCTGTAGACCAGGGTGGCCTTGAATTCAGGATTCACCTGTCTCTGTCTCTTCCAGTGTTGGGATTAAAGGCATTTAATGCAGGGCTAAACACTTCTTTAAATTTCTTGTGTCAGAGTATTTGATCATAGGGACAGAAAAAGTAACCAAGATAAATGATACCTCGTGTTGTAACTTTAATTGTTTCAATGCCTGTTTTTAATGATGGTCTTTAAACACTTTAACCTCCTTTCTAGCCCACCACATAACAGAGGCAGTGGAAAAGAAAGGATACAGGGGAAGTGGGCCTCTTTAGAAATGGTTCTTTGGAGCAAATCCCATCTGCATTGTCAGGAAATCAGCAGTTTAGTTCACAGGTCACAGCTCGATCCACTGGAAAACACTTCACAGATATACCAGCAGTCCAGTTTGGTAAAGTCAGGGAAGCAGCAGTGGTGGCATGACATAGGAGGAACAGCCAGGCCTCAGTCAAACCAGCAGGAGTCAGCAGGAGGGACCAGGGCCAACAGTAAAGCCAGGATAAGTTCTTGGCTGTGCCTCTCTCAGTGAAGGGAAGATCAGCACAGATGTGAGACCAACAAGCATTTAGCTATGCAAGCAAGCCAAGCTCAGCCTTGGTCACTGTCCATTAAGTCCTATTTAATCTCCCTCCAAACATCATATGTCCTCCATGGTTCTTACCTCAGCATGAGTGTCTGTCTCAGCAGACAGCATTCTGCTAATTGGCCGGAAAACATACCTTCACATGTGCTTTAGCAGAACACCATCCAACACAACTGACTTTCCAAAGAAGCCTTAAGATCCCACTTCATCGAGGTTTTTTATTCACTTATTATTTTTGATTATGTGTATATGTGTATAGGTGGTGTGTTCACACGAATGCAAGTGCCCACAAAGACAAGAAGAGCATTGGAACTCCAGGAATTGGAGCTGTGGGCAGTGGTGAGTTGTGTGGTGTGGGTACTAGGAACCCAACTCCTTTATCCGGTTGTTGAAATGTTAAGTATTTTTAATTGAGTTATTTTCATTTTCATATTTTCCTTAAGTTAAACCTTTTTGTAATAATTGCAGATACTCATGCAATTTTCACAATTAGAAGAAATAGAAGAAACTATACACATAACCCCATATCCACTTTACTGTGCTTCCCCCATGGGAGCATCCTGGAAACAAGTATTACACTACAAGAAATTGAGATGCCCTTCTTACAAGGAGCAACAAAATACTCAAGGGAGCAAATATGGAGACAAAGTGAGGGACAGAAACTGAAGGAGGGGCCGTCTCAAGACCACTCCACCTGAGTATCTATCCCATGTGCAATCACCAAAGGTAGATGCTGATGTGGAAGACAGGAAGTGCATGCTGATAAGAGCCTGATATGGATATCTCCTCAGAGGCCTTCAAGAGTCAGACATATTCAGAGGCAGATGCTCACAACTAGCCATTGAACTGATCATGGGGTTCTCAATAGAGGAGTTAGAGTGAAGACTGAAGGAGCTGAAAGGATTTACGGCACCATGAGGAGAGCAACAATACCAACCAACCACAGCTCCCAGGGTCTAAACCACCAGCCTGGGAGCACTTAGGGGGGGATCCAGGGCTTCAGCTGAATATGTAAAAGTGGAGGGCCCTGCTGGGCATAGGTGGAAGAAGAGAACCTTGACCTCATGAAGGCTGGATGCCCCAGGGGGTGGGAATTTTGAGGGTGGGGAGGTGGGAGTGGGGGGGGTGTAGATAGAGGTTACATCCACAGAGAAGAAGGAGGAGGGGCGAGGGGATTGGGGGTTCCGAGGGGGTGGTGGGGGATGGGGTAAGGGGACAACATATGGAATGTAAATAAAACATCGAATAAAAAAAAAAGAAGAAGAAAAAAAAAGAAAAGAAATTGAGATGCACATATTTAAAGTGTTTAACAGGTCATCAAATGTATCACCCACCCCCATCCCAGGCCTTTTTTTTTTTTTTTGGCAGGGTTTCATCATATAACTCTGACTAACCTGGAATTTACTAAAAGTAGATCAGGCTAGCTTTGAAATCTCCTGCCCCTGTCGCCGAAGTGCTGAGATACAAGGTTTGTGCCACCAGCATGCTCACCTCCTAACTCACTGATCAGACAGTGGCTCAACAGTGATTCTCTCTCTCTCTCTCTCTCTCTCTCTCTCTCTCTCTCTCTCTCTCT
>NW_021612701.1:942-4011 GCF_004785775.1 Grammomys surdaster | reverse complement strand
TCTCTCTCTCTCTCTCTCTCTCTCTCTCTCTCTCTCTCTCTCTCTCTGGTGTGTGTGTGTGTGTGTGTGTATGTGTGTGTGTAATGAGGAACAGGTAAACTCTGTGTTGCAACATTGGAATGTTTGATCTCTCCTTCAGAGCTGGATTATCCTGTCAACTGCAGCAAGAAAAAACAGAATTAATTACTGCAAACAATGTCAAAAGAAACTAAGGGAGAAACTGTCCGTCTGTTTCTAGAACTGGGAAGCAAATATCCTCAGAGAGTATCTCTTCCATTTTCTGGATAGAATTATGTTTTCACCGAGGGATAACTTTTCCTGAGAGTGTGATTCCTTGTATTTTCTTACAGATCTTAGATACTCAGGCTTTTGATGTAGAACATGAATTAGAAATGTGCAGAGCAGTGGTGTGTCACCAGGCTGAGCTCGTTCTGTGGTGTAGCTGCCAGCAAGTACACTGACACCTGTGTCCCTCTGAACCCTAATGAGGCTTACAGAGAAAAAAGACATGAAAGTAGATGTGGCTAATTGGGAAGAGGAAGGAGACTAAGTGGCATGTGAGGAGGACCGGAGGGAGGAGGGTGACCAGGATTGAAGCACAGGATGTGCTTGTATGGAAAGGTCATCATGAACTCATCACTAGGTATAACTAGTATGTCCCAATAAAACCTTTTTAAGTCTGTGCATATAAAGTACATTCACTTTAGACCTTTAGCTTATAAAAATTAGTTTGTTTACTTTACATCCTGATCACAGCCTCCTCTATCTTTCACTCATCCCCGATAATAAAATATTTTCAATAGTATATAATGGAATTGACAAGGAGCCATTTCAAGAGCCGCTAATAATATTTTTGAAATGCTTGTATTATGTTTTAAATTTTTATTTTATGTGCTTTGGTGTTTTGCCTGCATGTTTTAGGGTATTGGATTCCCTAGGACTGGAGTTGCAGACAGTTGCAAGTTACCATGTGGGTACTGGGAGTTGAACCTGGGACCTCTGGAAGAACAGCCAGTGCTCTTAACTGCTGAGCCATCTCCTAAACCACCACTAATAATATTTTAAGAGTTAAAAAAGAAGAATTTACATTTTTCTTATGCCTTCTGGCACACATTTGTCTCACCAGGTCACCAGACAGCTCCCTGTATTCTGTTTGTAGTATCTGACTTACACATTGTTTTCAGTATGGAAGGTCAAAGTTGAGATTTGCCACAGCAAGAAGTGGGCCCAGCCAGTTGTAGCGGGTCAGTGTGAGTGACTCTGCTAGGAAAATGGTCATTGCTTTTGCTTTTGCTCTTCCCTTCTGATAGGTAAAGCTCAGAAGCTGCCATCCTCCTCCTGAAGGCACACACAGGTACACAGAGACCTGGAAACAGCCACAGGTCAGGGTTTGCTGGCTGACTTTCCCCTGCCATAACCTATGTTGCTTTGACAATAGTTAGACATAAGATGCAATGGACCTAATGGCCTTTTCTTCAAAGGCTCCCCTTTCCCAGAATGAAGCATGCCTGCTTTATAATGCTTTGATCCTTCAAGGCAATCCTTGGCCTACTCACCATGATGAATTTTACTTCACAAGTCATTTACCAGAGTCAGTCTCTGCTATAACTTTATATCACAAACCAGGAAAGTGACACTGGAGTGAATTCACAGAGCCACTGATCTACACAAGATAGACACGGGCCATTTACCCTTAGGTTTCAGTGTTTCCCATGTTATTGTGAAAGTCATAAGTTACGTTTTTTAAATCACCATGGCGTCAGAGGGAGCTCTTCCAACTGCACTCAATAGATCTAGGAGTATTCCTTTCCCCGGAAGTCCCACTAGACAAAGACTAGGTGATAAACGTTTTTTATACATGCAAAGGTCCATTTGCAAGAACATCCAAATGCTGTTCGAATAATGGGCTCTGTGTGTAAGACTTGATCCATACCAAAATTGTGTAGGAGATCCTGATTTTCTGCCTGGTGGCTGACATGAGTTTTCTGCACTCTGTTGCTTCTGGCTGTAGGTCATGAATGCCATTATCATTGCCACCTGAAGAGCCCCAGTCCTAGGAACAGCAAGGCGTGCTTGCCACTGACATAAAAATCCTGTAGATCAAGACCCCTGGGTTGAAAAGCCAGCCTTGTCTCTGGTTTCAGCGAGTGCACCTCTCTTGCTTCTGACCATGAAATGTTACCTCTGGGGTCCTGTTAGATGGAGTCCTGTCATCTCACTGGTACCCAGGGATCCCCGCTTCTTAGTAACTCTCTTGTCCTCACCTGAAGACACTTTAGAACCCTCTCAAGAATGCTCCACTCACATTAAGAGTGCATTCCAAGGGCGTGTGGAGGTGCACAGCTTTAATCCCAGCACTCAGGAGACAGAGGCAGAGGAAGGCTTGGACTACAGATCGAGTTCCAAGATAATCCAAGCTACACATAGAAACCCTGTCTCCAATTCCAAAGGTAAATAAGTAAATAAATAAACAAATGTAAAACTCAACAGATGAGTGAACGCTACATGAGGATATGGAAAGAGAATCCTGGTTTTCTTCCTTGTTACAGTGACATCGATTCCCTCTGAATCTAGGTAGGATCACATTGAGTGCCACCACCCATGGGCTGACACTCACACCAAGTCCTGTATGTGCACCTCCAGCACTGCAGTATTTATGGAGTAACTATATCTCGATGATTTTTTCCACCCCACTCCACATTGTGAGCTGAGACACAATAGGCTTCTTGGTCAGCGGGAGAGAGATGTACTATGTTGGTTCACTGGAGAACTTAGTAGTTACTTCTGATCAGGAAAAAGAGCCCCCCTCCTGTGGACACAGAAAATAGCAACTCAAGATAATAGATCTCTGTTTCTAAGTGATTATTATTGAATAAGAAGGTCCACATGGCCCTCGAGTGGAGAGGTCAGCAAGAGAAACATCAAATTCCTTCTTACAGGCTTTAGCAAGTACACCTTACATATGATATTGCTTTTATTTTGTGAGTTTGTAGTTATTTTTATAATCTACCCAGCATATTTGTGTGTGTGTGTGTGTGTGTGTGTGTGTGTGTGTGTGTGTGTGTGTGT
>NW_021612701.1:0-932 GCF_004785775.1 Grammomys surdaster | reverse complement strand
TGTGTGTGTGTGTGTGTGTGTGTGTGTGTGTGTGTGTGTGTGTGTGTTCATGTGCAGTTGTGTGTCACGGATACATGGGGAAACCAGAGGTCAATCTCGAGTATCTTCTTTAGTCATTCCCTGCCTCACCTTTTGACACAGGATCTCACTGAAGTCAGAGCTAACCAGTCTGATTCAGCTAGTCTAACCAAACTGGCCAGGGATCTTTCTTCTCCTCTACCTCCTCAGTGCTAGAAAGGACATGGTTTCCCCTTAGTAGATGGTGGTGATTGAACACAGGAAGGTCCTTTTGTTAGAAGAGCAAGAGCTTTATGTACTGAGCCATTATTATTTTTTCTTTTTCTTAATTATGATCCCTCTGAGCAGTATTTTCATTTTCCACATAAGCAGAATATATTTCTGAAACACAGTTCTTTCAAAACCAGGATGAAGACTTAGCTGAAAGCTACATTTGAACAGAAAATTTATCAAAAAGACATACCGAGTTTGAAAGCATCTGATACACTGGTGTGTTAGATGACTCATGCCTGTAATCCTAGGAGTTGGGAGTCAAAGGCAGGAGGATCAGAAGTTCAAGGTTATCTTTGTCTACTTAGCAAGTTCAAGTCGAGCCTGAGCTACATGAGACCCTGTGTCAACAAAACAAAACAAAAGAAAATCAGAGATTGTTTCATTTCACTATAATTTATCAGTTACACACAACTGCATTCAAACTGCCCTTCAAAACTTCACAGCTTTAAATAAACCTCATGTTGTGGGGGGTTGGTGTTTGTCCCTGGCTCAGCTATTCTTTCTAATGGGTTTTTAATTTAGCTTTTTCTCAGCTTCGTGTAATGCCTGTATCTGCCACCAGGTGGCAGGTCCCTTGGGAGCTAATCCTCTGGCTGGTGCCCCTTGTGTGCCTGGGGGGAGGATGATGAGTAAGAAGGTCA
>NW_021612700.1:0-4018 GCF_004785775.1 Grammomys surdaster | reverse complement strand
CTATGACACGCTGTTGCTGAAGATGAATAGAAACGGCATCGTTTCCTCGTCTGTGAAAAGCTCTCATTCTAAATAGGTAATAGTGTCTAGGTTAGATGTTTATACTATAAGGACTGTAAATCAATGTACCTTCCCCCTTTAGTCTTCCACAGCACTATTGTTGTCTTTGTGGAGGTGACTAATCACAAAAATTTAAACATCCTGTAATGGATTCCAACTACAACAAAATCATAGAGATGTATACCAAATCAAATTAAATGCATACATGCAAAAAAACATGCTTAACAAAGAACAGTTAATGTGAACAATTAAAAGAAAACCCCAAAATAAAATATGATTCCAAGAAGAGTTAATATAAAGAATTAAAAGTAAAAGCCAAAAAATGAAAAACGGTAACAAGAACATATAACTTCCCTATAACATAATAAAAATGTAAACAATGGAAAACAAAACTTGAAACAAACCCTAAAGAAAACATAGTTGAGCAGCCTTCTCTCACTGCACATTTAGCAGCACAGACTACAGCTGTTTCTCCTCTTGGACACTTGGTGGCAACTGTCAACTCAGTTCTCTCTCAATTGGTTTTGTCAGAACAGGAAAGGGAATAAGACCCACAATCACCCAGGCTGGCTCACTGGCTGAGATGTAGGGCTTATTCACACTGAGGAACAAACTATGTGGAAGAAGATTGATCCAAGGAATTCTCTGGCTGTTGAGGATGGAGCTCAGCAGGGGGCTCCTGAGCTGGCAACTCATTCTGCAGAGGATGCTGTTTCTGAGCTGTGGCCAATCTCAGCCCTCTTGCAGTTTCTGAGACCTGGGAGAGAAAGGCAGTTATTAAGACACAGGCTTGGTGGGGACCTGCATGTCAGCTCTCAGGCTGCTGCCTCCCACCACAGCAACAAGACAGTCAACATTGATCTATTAACTGAAACCATTATTGCTAAACCTGCAGGCAGCGCAAAATATCCAGCAACACTCACAAAAACATGGGCTAAGGAGCTGCCACTCAGACTCCTATCAGTGCAAACCAAGAACAGGGCTTGGAAAAGATCCCAGAAAGAAAGGAGAAGGCCACATGCCATCCAGGTTGATGACAATGAGAACCACTCATTTGACATTGGCACTTGGCTTTAATCCCTCCAAGGTGCTTGGACCTGGGGTGTCACATGACTGCTGCATGACCCTGTCTCAGGACCCAGAACTCACTCAAAGCTCTGCACAGCAACCCACCTGTCATGAAAAAATGCAGGAAGGTGACAGGTTATTCATCTGTTACCCTTATTGCACTGCAGCTTCAAACAGAGAAACAAGGTACACTTGCCCATAATTCAGGGTCTCACAAAAGTGTAATGTCCCAGAATACTTGTGCCTTGAAAGAGCAATGAACAACTACATTTCATGAGGTGGGTGGCTGGTTGGGTGCTGGGCTAAAGCAAAGATAGATCCAATGTGCAAATGTCATCAGGCAGTATTAGCAGAACTCAGATGCTTGTCCCTACCTGATGGTGTTGGGTCTGGAGCTTGCTGGTCTCTTTCTGTTCGTCTTTGTCATTCAGGATGAATTCAAGCAAATATTTCTGGATTGAATTCCAGTCAACCTGTACTGTCATGATCTCCTGGTTCAGTGTGTCCAAATCCTTCTTTACAAGATTCTTCTCTGTCACTATCCGGTTATGAAAGTTGCTGGAAGCAATGTATGCATAGTAAGATCCTGCAGCCTCCTACTTCCTCCCATTACTGCTTCCAGGTTCCATTAACTCTACCAGGACCCAGGATCCCATGAAGATCTAACACAATATATCTCACACATCCATCACAGCAGAACAAACAGCAAACAGCCAGTTCAGGAAAGAAAAAAAAATGATTGCTGCAGCCCAAATACCAATAAGGCCCATATCTCTCCAAAAGATAGAGGGATCTCCATTTATCCATGACATCCCAATGCATTGGGGCAGCATCACTAACAGGGGCAAATATCATCAACATAGGTCAATAGAACCAAGGAGAGGGCATACTATCTATGTGTTCCATCGCACTCAGCTTGTAACACCCTACCTAAGCCCCAGAGGCAGAGTACAATATAATAAAACTCTCAGGATCTGAACCACTGTGCTATCAAGAGGCTCCTGAGGATGCATGAACAATGCTTGGAGGTGTGACAGTATCTTTCAGACTTATGAAGACCGAGTCCAAAAGCCCAAGGCACACTGATGGCTAAAAGGCTGAAGGTAGAGACACAGACCTTCAGACTCTCTAGTCCAGTCACAAAGCAATGCAGAAATGGCCATTCCACACCTGGTGGTCTCCCTGACCAGTACTTACCTATAGAAGTTAGTCTCCTTCTTGAGCTCCTCGAGGTGTTTACGGGAGTTGATGGTATCTATCTCTAAGCTGTGCAGAAATGACATCACCTTCTTCTCCTTGTACTTCAATAGCTCATACTGTGGATCTAGCCTGCGGAAGGGCCTGGCCCCAGGAAGACAGAACTCCATGAACATGGGCTTTCAGGAAAACGAACTCAGCCTGGGTCCTCTACTCCCCCACCCTGGGAAGTCCACTTTCTTGTTCTATGTAGAGGCATCTTCTTCACCTTTGGAAACTTGTTATCCAGTGTTATGAGTCAAGAGTTGCAAATCAATTTTTATTCATAACTAAATGAAAACTTAAAAAAACATGCTGAGGCACGGAGCTGCCACCCCAGGGTCGGCAGGCTGGGCGGGCGCTGTAGCGTGGTGGCTGAGGCCCAGAGAACCTTGGCGACGGGTGGTGGCATGGACTACCTGACCACGTTCACTGGCAAGAGCTGCGGGCTGCTGCGGGGCAAGGCCAGCCGCCTTTGGGGGCTCTGAGGCAGCAAGGCGCTGCAGGTACGATTTGAGGATTACCTGAGGGAGCTGACTCCATGCAACCCTGCCTGCGGGGCCTCAGAGCACCTACCGCCCTCGCCTGCCAGTCCTGAGGCACCAGAAGGTTAAATAAATTAGATCCTACAAACAAGTCTGTACACCCAAAGTGCACTCAAATAATTTTATTACATTTATTCATTTAGTTTAGGTATGTGGCTGAATGTTACTGTACCCATGTGAAAGACAGATGATAACTCGGTGTGGTGGTCACAAGAAGCAAGGGTTGAGAGGATCTCAAAATAAACCTGTAGCTCTGACTCTAGAGACTTCTCTTCTCTCACCTTGGAATTTTGCAAATTCAACTCAGACTCCAAAAACTGTAACCCCCAAGGTGGTCAGAAACATCTGCAGTTCACCCTCTGGGCTGGGTCTCCAACCCAAGTACTGTTTTTAATGTGGTTCTAGGTAAAGGACTCCCCAACTTGATGAATCCATGTGCCTTTGAAGGATAATTTCTGGATCCCTATAGAGTGTCGGACTGCCATTTTAGAAGTGAATGGAGTAATGTCCTATGAAAGAAAAACTAGAAAAGACACTACAGAGACTGATTATGATGGGATGGCCCGGATAAAGAGAGGCTGAACGTGATAGGCACATTTTGTATCACGTGCTGAATGTCACATGGAACCCACTGAGATCTACGTTTGAGTGGCTAAAGAATTAAAATTAAAATAACTAGCGGGGTACTCCTTAGCTCCAACACAGGTCTCCTGACCCTCACACATCTGATTTTGTTTTTAAACACAGAGAAGAAGTTAAACACTTTGCTATAAGTGAAAAACCAACCTAGCTATATTAACACTTCTCTTCCTCTCCATCCTCTTTCTTTCTCATTCTTTCTTTCTGTTCTTCTTTCTGGGGATTTGAGCCCAAGGCATCATGCTGTACCACTGATCCAGAACATGCAGGCACTGACAAATCTGTTCAGAATCTTCTTTCTTTCAATGCGGATGAAGTCCTGGCAATAGTCAGGTTTGGCCTTCATTCTACTTTGGGTAGCATCTGTACTTTTCCATGCATTTCAGCTTGCTCAGGGCCTTCACATTTCTAAGAGAGGATCGTTTACACACAGCAACACAGACCACTTGTCAGCAGCTTTCCTGTGTTCT
>NW_021612699.1:0-1398 GCF_004785775.1 Grammomys surdaster | reverse complement strand
GGTATTTAATTAGGCAGAGTTATCCTGCTGTGTCAGTAAGATCTTAGTATATTAGTTAATTATTTTGTATGATTTAGTAGTACTTTTGTTATGACAAACTAGAAAGAGGTTGAGTACCATTTAACACTTAAAACTATCAAAGTTTCAATAATGAAATTTAGCTTTGTACTTCTGAAGAAAATTTGAATCTGGTCTAACTAAAAGAACATAACATTTTGGGACAAATATACACCCTAGCAACCCTGCACTCGAAGCCAAGATGGAGAAGACCTCCACAACTACCATGGTCTTCCCTCTTGTGCTGTGGTAGACAGGGAGGAAGGTGATCCAGACACTGCAGAACATCAGCATGCTGAAAGTTAAGAACTTGGCTTCATTGAATCTGTCAGGAAGGTTCCTAGCCAGAAAAGCCACAGTGAAGCTCCCCAGAGCCAGTGAACCCAAGTATCCCAGGACAAAGTGGAAGGCAATGACAGAGCCTTTGTTGCAAATAATGATGGTCTTTCCATGTTCCGATTGTATATCTCTGTCAATAAAGGGAGGAGATGTTACCAGCCAGATTCCACAGAGAACAAGTTGGATTAGGATACAAATCGGGATGACCAACTTAGGTACTGCTGTTATCATAATCCCTCTCATCCTTCTCCCTGGGGTAGTGAGCTTGAAAGCCATGACCACAGTTATAGTTTTGGCCAACACTGTAGAAACAGCCCCTGTGAAAAATATTCCAAATATGGTCTGCTGCAGGAGGCAGGTGACCTGGTTGGGATGTCCAATGAAGAGCAATGAGAGAGAAAGCACAAGATGAGAAAAATGAGGAGGATGTAGCTGAGATTGCAGTTATTAGGCTTCACAATGGGAGTATCCTTGTACTTCACAAAAGTGAAGAGTACTAGAACTGTGAAGCCAGAGAAGCACAGGGCCATGCAGCCTAGAACCATCCCGAATTGATCTTCATAAGCCAGAAATGATATAGCTATTCGCAGGCAGTGGGTTTGCTGTAGGTTGGCATACTTATCATCTGGACACCTTACACACTGCTCCATATCTGCTGAAGAAAAACAAACGTTCAGAAGATCTCATAGTTATGTACTTAATAATTGAGTACTTGGATTACTCAGAGGATACCCCAAAAATATTTTCTTGTTGAGCATTTATTTCTTTCCTTATTGCTGTAGGGACCAGCAACTTAAGGCTGCTCTGTATTATCCTATGCTTGGTGATGAAACAACATACCATCTTAGGGAATGGAAGAGAAAAATTACTTATTAGTTAAACACATAGCTGGTGGTAGAGAGAAAATTATGTGACCATTTTACTAATATCTTAGTTTCTATTGCTTTAACAAAACACCTAGTCAAAAGGAACATATGAGAAAAGTGTTGATTTCTCTATATA
>NW_021612698.1:0-1139 GCF_004785775.1 Grammomys surdaster | reverse complement strand
GTGTTATATGAAATAATATAACGTCAGAATGTTCGTTTCTTCGTTCTTTTTCACCCAAATTTAGGACGTTAACTTCTAAATGTGGTTTAAAATTATATTTAAATAATGTTAAATAATCTTAATTTTATTTTGCACATTAACTTCTATATGTATTTCTAAATAATTTAAAAATAATTTTTAAATAATTTTAAATAGAATTAAATAATTTTAAATAATTTTTACGTCAATGTCTGACATGACGCATAAAATCATAAACCATCATCTTATTTTTTAACTTTTCACATTGTTCTTTCATCAGATAGAAGATCTGAAGAAGTAAAGTTTCATGTTCAGTGATAATATATTCCTGACTCCAATAATATCAACTGATTATACTTTGGCAACTATATATTATATATTATACTCTAAGGAAATAATATTTTACACACACACACAAACATATATACACACACACACACACACACACATATATATGTAATATATATATATATAAATATATGAAATAACATACATGCTTATCAAATTTTCTTATGTGAATAGCCCCACCTAAGAAATAAATCAATATTGCTCAATAATAAATTCGTTACTATGAGTAACGAATTTATTATTGACCAATATCTATACATAAATTTATATTTAATATACATATAAATGTATATTACATATAGTATATGTATATTATATAAATTATATATAAATATATGTAAATGTATTGATTATAATAGATAATAGGCATGAATGTAATATAAACATAAATAAACATATATTATGAATGTATATTACATATAATGTGTATATATAATTAATATACATAATATGTAATAATTATAGTTTTTCACTAATATTTATGGACAATATATTCTTTCCTCATAAAATATATACTAATTATACTTTTATAAGTTTTATAGTATATATTATGAAGAAATAATATTTCACATATATATATATATATATATATATACATATAATAAACATACATGCTTATCAAAAAGGCTTAGGTGAATGGACCCAACCTAAAAAAACTCAATACTTACGATAATAGATTCATTACTCATATATTATTTCACATTTATTGATATATATCAGTAAACTTATATATTTATATTATATATGAAAATATATCATATATTTTAATTATG
>NW_021612697.1:0-1205 GCF_004785775.1 Grammomys surdaster | reverse complement strand
CCAGGTGGTGGAAAAGTACAAAATCTTCTTGGCCTGTGCCTTGAAACATGTCATGGTCTATATGGTACACTGCCTTGAATTATGATCTACCTGCAGTTCTTCAGAAGATATGGTACACTGCTTGAGTTATGGTCTCCCTGCTATTCTTAAGAAGACATGGTACTCTGCTTTGAGTCTATCTGCAGTTGCTAAGCAGGATCTTGCAGTTGCCAAGCTTCAGAGGACATTGTGCAGGTGGGGAAAGGTAGGGGGTAATGGTAAGGGCGAGGGTCCTGGCTTCTGGCATCTCCCCCTTCTCTGTTTAGTTAGAGAAGGCGTCTTATGTTCAATCCCAACTATGTGAGTTTTGAATTTGGATGTCTAATTATGGGGGGTCTTAGACAAGTTCACAACCCCAAAACACTGATGTGAGACAAGTCACATCGATGGTCGAAGGCTTTAGGCTGTCGACGATGGGCAACATCAAGGGACTCTCATGTGGGTGAAAGGAGGGTGAGAGCCCTGTCTTAGGCCATGTAGGCTGCACCCACTCCCAGCACCACGCACTCTTGTTGCTATCTCTTATAATCCTGTTCTATTACAATGAGAGACAGAATGTGGGAAAGTAGGTGGATCTGGATGGACTGGAAGATGGGTAGAACATGGGATGGGTAGAAGTGGAAACCATAATCTGTATATATTATACGAGAAAAGAACCATTTCATTAAAAGGCAAAAAAGGAAACAATAAATTCATGTTAGTGTTGTCATCTGTAGGAATTGTGGCTACCTTGCTAATTTATTTTGCAATGGTTAACGGGTAGGTGCCACAGTTTCTCAAACTGTGGCAATTCATTTTCATGAATAGGTTAATGATGTTCTGAAGAAATTAATTTTTTTCAAACATTTTCCTCCTTTTAAAATATTGTACTTTTAGTTTGTTTTTTTCCTATAGTATAAAGTACAGGTTTCTATATAGGACTTTCATAAATACTTAATATGGGTTGATTCACCACTCCTGGCTTCATTGCATATGCATGTCTACTTCTCTGGTGCACTGTTTCACCTCCAGGATTCTGCTCCAGACTTTTTGATAATTTATAATTTTTAAGACATTCAATTAAAGATATTTTTCTTTGATGGAAACTAAATGTTTTCCAAATCTATTAAGCTAAAGATCTAAGACTGTATGGAAAAGTAAAGAAAATGAGAGTTTTAAATGCCATC
>NW_021612696.1:1972-5624 GCF_004785775.1 Grammomys surdaster | reverse complement strand
ACAAAGCATTTTACCTGAAGAGGACATCCGTGTGGTTCATTGGATTTCAGAAGGACGTTATGTATAGTTTGGTATATCCAACATTCTACATTTCCTCACCCAATTCACTGCTTTCTAATCTCAAGAATTAAAAATTTCTATGCCATCCATACTCTTGTATTTTCTGTAAATATTTTTAAGCAATCTTCATGTTTGGTCAAAGATGCTGATACTTTTAAACCACTTTTTTAAAAAAAATCAGGTATGATGAAAATACCCGGTCCATGGATCCAGGTTATCCTAGATTAATAGCAGAAGACTTCCCTGGAATTAATGATAAAGTTGATGATGTCTTCCAGAAAGAGGGTAAGAGTATAAACACATTTTCTCAATTTTATTACAATATTAAAAATAACAGTGTTGCTATTTAGACAGCAAATGTAATATATATATATATCACTCAGAACTGAGTCAAATTCTGGAAACTATATGTATTATATAATAATATAATAAGTATCTTTTTAATTTTTCAGATAATTTCTATTTCTTCCACCAATCAATCCAACACAGATTTAACCTCCAAACAAGAAGAATTGATGATTCTGGTGATTCTAGTACTTGGTTCAACTGCTAAAATATAGGCAACCCAAAACCAAGTTAATGAAAACACATATTCCATGATCTTAAAGAAGATCTTTTGCTGAAGAATCAAATACTTTTGTATTTTATTTACCTTTCAGAACTTCTGATACAGAGAGCGACTAAGTACAAATTAATTATATTTTATAAACTTTCACAATTTATGGTATAATGTTTGTTGAACTAAGATAGTTTAGTTCCACAATTGACAGCCCAAGAAGTTCATGTCATGGTTGAAGAGTCACTGAAGAAGGACATTTGTTCAGTGGATGACTCTCACTGTGATGCTAGGCCTCATCTTTCAAGAGAGGAGGGTCAACAGAGAAGCTCTTCCCAGAGTAAACGTGGCTCTGAACACAGGAACAGGTACTCAAGAGGAAACACATTGCTTCTTTGGTTGTGGTGTTTAAGGCAGGATCTTACAGTCCAGTGGACTCTGAATTCTTCTATCTCTTATTCCCACATTCTGGCATTCTGTAGTGCTTATTGTGCCCAGCTAAGAGACATTTCTTGTCCAAAAGTATTTGATACTTAAATAAAGCCACTCTTGTCTCTAACGTTTTACAAGATCTCTATTTCATTATTTTATTTTTTGATTAAAAAGTGTTATTTTGCCCTTCCCTTCGGCCCCTGCCTGGTCCCTTGGACTGGAGCAGGCACAGAGTTGGTCTGCTCCTGTCCTGTGGAGAAACTGAATCCTGAGTCATCCAGGAGCCACTGCACTCAGAGCAGCTGGTAAGAACTCCATCTCACTCCCTAAGCCCCAGAAATACATCTGGGAGCCAGGGACATCTAGGGCACAGCAGCTACCCAAACCCTGCCCCTCCGGAATTCCACTTCCCTTCGGCCCCTGCCTGGTCCCTGGGACTGGAGCAGACACAGAGTCGGTCTGCTCCTGTCCTGTGGAGAAACTGAATCCTGAGTCATCCAGGAGCCACTGCACTCAGAGCAGCTGAAACTGAATTCTGAGTCATCAGGGACCCACTGCACTCAGAGCAGCTGGAGCCACTGCACTCAGAGCAGCTGACACAGAGTTGGTCTGCTCCTGTCCTGTGGAGAAACTGAATCCTGAGTCATCTAGGAGCCACTGCACTCAGAGCAGCTGAAACTGAATCCTGAGTCATCGAGAACCCACTGCACTCAGAGCAGCCGAGGAGCCACTGCACTCAGAACAGAAGGATTACCAGATCCAAGAGGTGGCCTGAGTCCCAGGAGTTCTTCCACCCGGGAGATTAGGGGCATAAGACCACAGAGACCTCTGGACTCCGAGGAGCTCTGCAATAAGCAAGATAGCTGGAAATACAGATTCCAATCTTACACAGAGAGGGCAGGTACCACTAGAGTTACCCAGATGGCGAAAGGCAAGCGCAAGAACATAAGCAACAGAAACCAAAGTTTCTTGGCATCATCAGTGCCCAGTTCTCCCAATATAGCAAGCCCTGAACACCCCTTCACACCTGAAAAGCAGGATTCAGAATTAAAATCACTTCTCATGATGATGATAGAGGATTATAAGAAGGAATTAAGTAACTCCCTTAAAGAAATACAGGAGAGTACAAGTAAACAGATAGAAGCCCTTAAAGAGGAATCACAGAAATCCCTTAAAGAAATGCAAGAAAACACAAAGAAGGAATTAAACAAAAACATTCAGGATCTGAAACTGGAAATAGAAACAATAAAGAAAGTTCAAAGGGAGACAACCATGGAGATAGAAAACCTAAGAAAGAGATCAGGAGTCACAGACGCAAGCATCACCAACCGAATACAAGAGATAGAAGAGAGAATCTCAAATGCAGAAGATACGGTGGAAAATATTGACACAGTTGTCAAAGAAAATGAAAAAAGCAAAAAACTCCTAACTCAAAACATCCAGGAAATTCAGGACACAATGAGAAGACCAAACCTAAGGATAATAGGTATAGATGAGAATGAAGATTCCCAACTTAAAGGGCCAGTAAATATCTTCAACAAAATCATTGAGGAAAATTTCCCTAACCTAAAGAACAAGATGCCCATAAACATACAAGAAGCCTACAGAACACCAAATAGACTAGACCAGAAAAGAAATACCTCCCGTCACATAATAATCAAAACATCAGATGCACAAAACAAAGAAAAAATACTAAAAGCAGTAAGGGAAAAAGGTCAAGTAACATATAAAGGCAGACCTATAAGAATTACACCAGACTTCTCACCAGAGACTATAAAAGCCAGAAGAGCCTGGACGGACATCATACAGACCCTAAGAGAACACAATTGCCAGCCCAGATTACTATACCCAGCAAAACTCTCAATCAATATAGATGGTGAAACCAAGATATTCCATGACAAAACCAAATTTGCACAATATCTTCCCACAAACCCAGCACTTCAAAGGATAATGGATGGAAAACGCCAACACAAGGAGGGAAACTACAACCTAGAAAAAGCAAGGAAGTAATCTTCCAACAACCCCAAAAGAAGATAACTATACAAACATAACTTTACCTCTAATAACAAAAATAACAGGAAGCCACAATCATTTTTCCTTAATATCTCTTAACATCAATGGTCTCAATTCCCCAATAAAAAGACGCAGACTAGCAGACTGGATACACAAACAAGACCCAGAATTTTGCTGCATACAAGAAACACACCTCAGTGACAAAGACAGACACTACCTCAGAATAAAAGGGTGGAAAACAATTTTCCAAGCCAATGGTCCCAAGAAACAAGCTGGAGTAGCCATTCTAATATCAAATAAAATCGACTTCCATCCAAAATTAATCAAAAAAGATAAGGAAGGACACTTCATACTCATCAAAGGAAAAAGCTACCAAGGTGAACTCTCAATTCTGAACATCTATGCCCCAAATGCAAGGGCACCTACATACATAAAAGAAACTTTACTAAAGCTCAAAACACACATTACACCTCACACAATAATAGTGGGGGATTTCAACACCCCACTCTCAGCAATGGACAGATCATGGAAACAGAAACTAAACCGAGACACTTTGACATTAACAGAAGTTATGAACCGAATGGACTTAAC
>NW_021612696.1:1606-1872 GCF_004785775.1 Grammomys surdaster | reverse complement strand
CTCTTATCAGATCACCATGGAATAAGACTGGTCTTTAATAATGACAAAACCAATGGAAAACCCATGTGCACATGGAAACTGAACAACTCTCTACTCAATGATGACTTGGTCAAGGAAGAAATAAAGAAAGAAATTAAAGACTTTTTAGATTTCAATGAAAATGAGGACACATCATACCAAAACTTGTGGGACTCCATGAAGGCAGTGCTAAGAGGAAAACTCATAGCTCTAAGTGCCTACAAAAAGAAACTGGAAAGAGCACACAC
>NW_021612696.1:0-1506 GCF_004785775.1 Grammomys surdaster | reverse complement strand
AGGCAGGAAATAATCAAACTCAGGGCTGAAATCAACCAAATAGAAACTGAAAGAACAATACAAAATATCAATAAAACCAGGAGTTGGTTCTTTGAGAAAATCAACAAGATAGATAAACCGTTAGCCAGATTAACCAGAGGGCACAGAGAGAGTATCCAAATTAATAAAATCAGAACTGAAAAGGGAGACATAACAACAGAAACGGAAGAAATTAAAAAAATCATCAGATCCTACTACAAAGGCCTATACTCAACAAAACTGGAAAACCTGGATGAAATGGACAATTTCCTAGACAGATACCAGGTACCAAAATTAAACCAGGAGCAGATAAACCATCTAAATAGTCCCATAACCCCTCAGGAAATAGCAGCAGTCATTAAAAGTCTCCCCACTAAAAAAAGCCCAGGGCCAGATGGTTTTAGTGCTGAATTCTATCAGACCTTCAAGGAAGACCTAATACCAATTCTCTTCAAACTATTCCACAAAATAGAGACAGAAGGAACACTACCCAATTCGTTCTATGAAGCTACAATTACACTCATTCCCAAACCCCACAAGGACCCAACAAAGAAAGAGAACTTCAGACCAATCTCCCTTATGAACATCGATGCAAAAATACTCAATAAAATTCTAGCAAACCGAATCCAAGACCACATCAAAACAATCATCCATCATGATCAAGTAGGTTTTATCCCAGGAATGCAGGGATGGTTCAATATTCGGAAATCCATCAATGTAATCCACTATATAAACAAACTTAAAGAAAAAAACCATATGATTATCTCACTAGATGCTGAGAAAGCATTTGACAAAATTCAACATCCCTTCATGATAAAAGTCTTGGAAAGATCAGGAATTCAAGGCCCCTACCTAAACATAGTAAAAGCAATTTACAGCAAACCAGTAGCCAACATCAAGCTAAATGGAGAGAAACTTGAAGCAATCCCACTAAGATCAGGGACTAGACAAGGCTGCCCACTCTCCCCCTACCTATTCAATATAGTACTGGAAGTCTTAGCCAGAGCAATTAGACAACAAAAAGAAGTCAAAGGGATACAAATAGGAAAGGAAGAAGTCAAAATATCGCTATTTGCAGATGATATGATAGTATACTTAAGTGACCCCCAAACTTCCACCAGAGAACTCCTAAACCTGATAAACAACTTCAGCAAAGTGGCTGGTTATAAAATCAACTCAAACAAATCAGTAGCCTTCCTCTACATGAAAGATAAACAGACTGAAAAAGAAATTAGGGAAATGACACCCTTCACAATAGTTGCAAATAATATAAAATACCTTGGTGTGAATCTAACCAAGCAAGTGAAAGACCTGTATGACAAGAACTTCAAGTCTCTGAAGAAAGAAATTGAAGAAGATCTCAGAAGATGGAAAGATCTCCCATGCTCATGGATTGGCAGGATTAATATAATAAAAATGGCCATCTTGCCAAAAGCAATCTACAGATTCAATGCAATCCCCATTAAAATCCCAACTCAATTCTTCACA
>NW_021612695.1:3538-5365 GCF_004785775.1 Grammomys surdaster | reverse complement strand
TAGCTACCTTAAAGACAGGACAAGAAGGAATTCTGAATGGCCAAGAAACACTTAATTTATACAGATAGACTTATAAGATAAGCATATAGGTGGACATTGGCCATAAAGTGTAGGGTAATCAATCTACAAATCCAGAGACACACAAAAAGTGGGCCCAACAATGAAGCCCCAAAGAGAATCTGTGAATCTCACTCAGAAGTAGAAACAAGATAGTCATTATAGGTGAATGGACAGAGAGGCTACTCAGTGAGAGAAGGGGTGGACAGAGATATGGCGATGATGGTCATGTGTGGGGGAAAGAGGCATGAGAAGGCTGTGAGTTTGCATGGAAATTGGTGGTGGGGCATCTTTGGGACTAGCTGAATATCTGGGATAGGGGAAACTATGAGGAGTCTACAGGGGTAATGCTAGCTGATATTCCTACTTTCAGAGGATGTAAAGACTGAAGTAGCCAAGTCCTGTAGCCAGAGAGGACTTCCAGTGTTGGGAAGGGAACATCAATGCACCCACAAAACCTTCAACCCCAAATCTTTCCTAACTGCAAAATGTACAAGGATAAAGATGAAGCAGTAACTGAGGGAATAGACAACTAAAGACTGGCTGATCAAGGAGCTCTTCCCATGGCAGAGGGCCAACCTCTGCTAGTATTAATCATCCACTGCTATTTTTCTAGACAGGAACCTTGCATAACTATCTTATGAGAGATTTCACCCAATACAGTATGGAAATAGATAAAGAGACCCATAGCCAAAAACTAGGCGGTTCTGGGGATGACTTCTGGAAGAGATAGAACTGAGCTTGCTGAAGGGGTGAAAGAAGTCTGGTGAAAACCTATAGAGCCATCTAATCTGGACCCATTGTTCTGTCTTTGGACTGAATCACCAACTAAATAGCATTTGCACATTTCTAGAATATATGCTGCTTGTTCTTCATAGATGTCTTCCAACAATTAGAACAAAGACATCTCTGACTCTGTTGCCTGCCATTCTAACCTATTTTCTTAGCTGGTCTGGCTAGTGGGGCCTCAGTGGGAGAGAAGGTACTTAGTCCTGTTGGGACTAGATGTCCTTTGCTGGGATGGTACCCAATGGAAACTTCCCATTTTATGAATTGAAGGAGAATATATGATAGTGGAGGGAATTGTAAGGGGGGATATGGAGGAGAGAAGTAGAGAGGCTGAGATTTGGATGCAATGTAAATAAAATAAATAAATTATGAAGTTAAGTTCCAGTTCTTCCTCCCTGTACTATGCATCCAGAAGTATGACTCTGACTCAAAATATATACCTTGGGCATTTAGCTAGGCTCCTCTCTGAGTAGATTCAAACTTAAGATAACACATTTATTTATTTATTTATTTATTTATTTATTTATAACCTACTTTCTGCTGCATGGCTGATTCTCTGTGCTCAGGTACCATGTTTTTGTTTCCTCACATCTTCTTGCGCTGATCTACCATGCTTAGCTCTATCCCAGAATTCTGTTTCCTCCAAGATCTCTATTTTCTACCTAAGCCATAGTCTGTAGAATTTTAAATTTATAGGTGATGCATCCATAGAATGGACAAGAAATACTCTCTATAAGATTGTCTTCCTTCAGAGCAATAATTCTGGTATCCTTCCTCTTAAAGTGGTAAGCATAGAAGCAGACATGAAGTTATTGCTCAGTAGAAACCAGCTGACTTCACAGCAATATCAAAATGAGCTTAATGAAATGAGAAAATCTTTAAATTATTAAAAAGAATTTAATAAGGCAAAAATTGTTAAGGAAAAAGGAACTGGCCCTTGGACTGGAGCAGACACAGAGTCGGTCTGCTCCTGTCCTGTGG
>NW_021612695.1:0-3528 GCF_004785775.1 Grammomys surdaster | reverse complement strand
TCATCCAGGAGCCACTGCACTCAGAGCAGCTGGTAAGAACTCCATCTCACTCCCTAAGCCCCAGAAAAACATCTGGGAGCCAGGGACATCCAGGGCACAGCAGCTACCCAAACCCCGCCCCTCCGGAATTCCACTTCCCTTCGGCCCCTGCCTGGTCCCTTGGACTGGAGTAGACACAGGGTAGGTCTGCTCCTGTCCTGTGGAGAAACTGAATCCTGAGTCATCGAGAAGCCACTACACTCAGAGCAGCTGAAACTGAATTCTGAGTCATCAGGGACCCACTGCACTCAGAGCAGCTGGAGCCACTGCACTCAGAGCAGCTGACACAGAGTTGGTCTGCTCCTGTCCTGTGGAGAAACTGAATCCTGAGTCATCTAGGAGCCACTGCACTCAGAGCAGCTGAAACTGAATCCTGAGTCATCGAGAACCCACTGCACTCAGAGCAGCCGAGGAGCCACTGCACTCAGAACAGAAGGATTACCAGATCCAATAGGTGGCCTGAGTCCCAGGAGTTCTTCCACCCGGGAGATTAGGGGCATAAGACCACAGAGACCTCTGGACTCCGAGGAGCTCTGCAATAAGCAAGATAACTGGAAATACAGATTCCAATCTTACACAGTGAGGGCAGGTACCACTAGAGTTACCCAGATGGCAAAAGGCAAGCGCAAGAACATAAGCAACAGAAACCAAAGTTTCTTGGCATCATCAGTGCCCAGTTCTCCCAATATAGCAAGCCCTGAACACCCCTTCACACCTGAAAAGCAGGATTCAGAATTAAAATCACTTCTCATGATGATGATAGAGGATTATAAGAAGGAATTAAGTAACTCCCTTAAAGAAATACAGGAGAGTGCAAGTAAACAGATAGAAGCCCTTAAAGAGGAATCACAGAAATCCCTTAAAGAAATGCAAGAAAACACAAAGAAGGAATTAAACAAAAACATTCAGGATCTGAAACTGGAAATAGAAACAATAAAGAAAGTTCAAAGGGAGACAACTATGGAGATAGAAAACCTAAGAAAGAGATCAGGAGTCACAGACGCAAGCATCACCAACCGAATACAAGAGATAGAAGAGAGAATCTCAAATGCAGAAGATACGGTGGAAAATATTGACACAGTTGTCAAAGAAAATGAAAAACGCAAAAAACTCCTAACTCAAAACATCCAGGAAATCCAGGACACAATGAGAAGACCAAACCTAAGGATAATAGGTATAGATGAGAATGAAGATTCCCAACTTAAAGGGCCAGGAAATATCTTCAACAAAATCATTGAGGAAAATTTCCCTAACCTAAAGAACAAGATGCCCATAAACATACAAGAAGCCTACAGAACACCAAATAGACTAGACCAGAAAAGAAATACCTCCCGTCACATAATAATCAAAACATCAGATGCACAAAACAAAGAAAAAATACTAAAAGCAGTAAGGGAAAAAGGTCAAGTAACATATAAAGGCAGACCTATAAGAATTACACCAGACTTCTCACCAGAGACTATTAAAGCCAGAAGAGCCTGGATGGTCATCATACAGACCCTAAGAGAACACAATTGCCAGCCCAGATTACTATACCCAGCAAAACTCTCAATCAATATAGATGGTGAAACCAAGATATTCCATGACAAAACCAAATTTGCACAATATCTTCCCACAAACCCAGCACTTCAAAGGATAATGGAAAACGCCAACACAAGGAGGGAAACTACAACCTAGAAAAAGCAAGGAAGTAATCTTCCAACAACCCCAAAAGAAGATAACTATACAAACATAACTTTACCTCTAATAACAAAAATAACAGGAAGCCACAATCATTTTTCCTTAATATCTCTTAACATCAATGGTCTCAATTCCCCAATAAAAAGACGCAGACTAGCAGACTGGATACACAAACAAGACCCAGAATTTTGCTGCATACAAGAAACACATCTCAGTGACAAAGACAGACACTACCTCAGAATAAAAGGGTGGAAAACAATTTTCCAAGCCAATGGTCCCAAGAAACAAGCTGGAGTAGCCATTCTAATATCAAATAAAATCGACTTCCATCCAAAATTAATCAAAAAAGATAAGGAAGGACACTTCATACTCATCAAAGGAAAAATCTACCAAGGTGAACTCTCAATTCTGAACATCTATGCCCCAAATGCAAGGGCACCTACATACATAAAAGAAACTTTACTAAAGCTCAAAACACACATTACACCTCACACAATAATAGTGGGGGATTTCAACACCCCACTCTCAGCAATGGACAGATCATGGAAACAGAAACTAAACCGAGACACTTTGACATTAACAGAAGTTATGAACCGAATGGACTTAACAGACATCTATAGAACATTTCATCCTAAAACAAAAGAATATACCTTTTTCTCAGCACCTCATGGTACCTTCTCCAAAATAGACCATATAATTGGTCACAAAACAAGCCTCTACAGATACAAAAAGATTGAAATAATCCCTTGCCTCTTATCAGATCACCACGGACTAAGACTGGTCTTTAATAATGACAAAACCAATGGAAAACCCATGTGCACATGGAAACTGAACAACTCTCTACTCAATGATGACTTGGTCAAGGAAGAAATAAAGAAAGAAATTAAAGACTTTTTAGAATTCAATGAAAATGAGGACACATCATACCAAAACTTGTGAGACTCCATGAAGGCAGTGCTAAGAGGAAAACTCATAGCTCTAAGTGCCTACAAAAAGAAACTGGAAAGAGCACACACTAACAAGTTGACTGCACAACTAAAAGCCCTAGAACAAAAAGAAGCAAATACACCCAGGAGGAGTAGAAGGCAGGAAATAATCAAACTCAGGGCTGAAATCAACCAAATAGAAACTGAAAGAACAATACAAAATATCGATAAAACCAGGAGTTGGTTCTTTGAGAAAATCAACAAGATAGATAAACCGTTAGCCAGATTAACCAGAGGGCACAGAGAGAGTATCCAAATTAATAAAATCAGAACTGAAAAGGGAGACATAACAACAGAAACGGAAGAAATTAAAAAAATCATCAGATCCTACTACAAAGGCCTATACTCAACAAAACTGAAAAACCTGGATGAAATGGACAATTTCCTAGACAGATACCAGGTACCAAAGTTAAACCAGGAGCAGATAAACCATCTAAATAGTCCCATAACCCCTCAGGAAATAGCAGCAGTCATTAAAAGTCTCCCCACTAAAAAAAGCCCAGGACCAGATGGTTTTAGTGCTGAATTCTATCAGACCTTCAAGGAAGACCTAATAACAATTCTCTTCAAACTATTCCACAAAATAGAGACAGAAGGAACACTACCCAATTCCTTCTATGAAGCTACAATTACACTCATACCCAAACCCCACAAGGACCCGACAAAGAAAGAGAACTTCAGACCAATCTCCCTTATGAACATCGATGCAAAAATACTCAATAAAATTCTAGCAAACCGAATCCAAGAACACATCAAAACAATCATCCATCATGATCAAGTAGGTTTTATCCCAGGAATGCAGGGATGGTTCAATATTCGGAAA
>NW_021612694.1:1209-3104 GCF_004785775.1 Grammomys surdaster | reverse complement strand
AAATTAATATTTTAAAATTGTAATTAGTTAAAAAAAGAGAAGAAGAAGTAAACACATCCAAGAGGAATAAATGGCAGGAAATAATCAAAACATGGGCTGAAATCAATAAATTAAAAACAGAGAACAGATCAAAGAATCAGTGAAACAAAGCTATTTATTTGAGAAAAATCAACAAGATAAACAAACCATTAACCAAGCTAAAAGGCAAAAAGAGAATATTCAAATTAACAAAATAAGAAATGAAAAGGGAAACAGAACAGGAGACACTAAGGAAATCCAAAGAATCATTAGGTCTTACATCAAAAGCCTGTATTCCACAAAATTTGAAAATCTAAATGAAATAGATGATTGTCTTGATAGATTCCAAAGTTAAATCAAGATCAGGACTAAACAGTCCTATAACCCCTTAAAAAATAGAAGCAGTTATTAAATCTCACAACAATAACAAAAATAACAACAGCAAGCCCAGGGCCAGATGGTTTTAGCACAGAATTCTTCTAGACTTTCATGGAAGTGCTAATGCCAATATTCGTCAAACTATCCCTAAATAAATAAATAAATAAATAAATAAATAAATAAATTAAACAGAAGGAGCATTGCTAAACTCATTCTATGAGGCCATACTCACCCTGGTACCTAACCCACATGAAGATTCAGCAAAGAAAGAAAACTTTGATGCAAAAATACTCAATAAAATGCTCACAAACCAAATCCAAGAACACATCAAAGACATCATCCACCATGAACAAGTAAGCTTCCAGGGATGCAGGAGTAGTTCAATATATGAACATCCATCAATGTAATTCACCATCCACCCCAAAAACAAACCAAAACAGAAAACAAAAACAAAACAAAAAAATAAAAAAAACTTGATCATCCCATTAGATGCCGAAAAGGCCTTCAACAAAATCCAACACCTTTCATGTTAAAAGTCTTGGAAAGATCAGAGATACAAGGCACATACCTAAACACAATAGAGGCAATGTACAGCAAGCCAATGGCCAATATCAGATTAAATGGAGAGAAACTTAAAACAATTCTCCTAAAAATCAGGAACAAGATGAGGCTTCCCACCCTCTCATATCTATTCAATATAGTACTTGAAGTTCTAGCTAGAGCAATAAGAAGACTAAAGAAGATCAAGGAGATATGAATTGAAAGGGAAGAAGTCGAAGTATCACTGTTTGCAGATGATATGATAGTATACATAAGTGACCACAAAAATTTTACCAGAGAATTTCTACAGCTGAAAAACACCTTCAGCAAAGTGGCTAGTTAAAATTTAAAGAAATCAGTAGACCTCCTCTGTTCAAAAGGCAAATGGGATGAGAAAGGAATTAGGGAGACAATGCCCTTCATAATAGCCACATAATATAAAATATCTTGGTGTAACTTTAACTAAGTAAAAGACCTGTATTAAAAGAACTTCAAGTCTCTGAAGGAAGCAATTAAAGAAGATACCAGAAAATAGAAAGATGTCCCATGCTCATGGATCAGTACAATCCACATAAACAGAGCGATTGGCCAACAAAAGACAGGCTCAACTTGAGACTCTTCCCATGAACAAGATCCAATCCCTGACACTATTAATGATTTTGTTATGCTTGCAAACAAGAGCCTAGCATAGCTGTCCTCTACGAGGCTCCACCCAGTAGCCAATGGAAACAGATGCAGAGACCCAGAGCCAAACATTAGGTAGAGATCGAGAGACTTATGAAAGAGTTCAAAGAAGGATTGAGGAACCTGAAGATGACAGAGACTCCATAAGAAGACCAACAGAGTCCCCTCTGCCCCTGCCTGGTCCTCTGGGCTGGAGCAGACACAGAGTCAGTCTGCTCCCGTCCTGTTGAGAAACTGAATCCTGAGTCATCCAGGAGCCACTGCACTCAGAGCAG
>NW_021612694.1:0-1199 GCF_004785775.1 Grammomys surdaster | reverse complement strand
GACACAGAGTTGGTCTGCTCCTGTCCTGTGGAGAAACTGAATCCTGAATCATCCAGGAGCCACTGCACTCAGAGCAGCTGGAGCCACTGCACTCAGAGCAGCTGAAACTGAATCCTGAGTCATCGAGGACCCACTGCACTCAGAGCAGAAGGATTTCCAGATCCAAGAGGTGGCCTGAGTCCCAGGAGTTATTCCACCCAGGATATTAGGAGCATAAGACCACAGAGACCTCTGGACTCTGAGGAGCTCTGCAATAAGCAAGATAACTGGAAATACAGACTCCAGTTTTACACAGTGAGGGCAGGTACCACTAGAGTTAACCAGATGGCGAAAGGCAAGCGCAAGAACATAAGCAACGGAAACCAAAGTTTCTTGGCATCATCAGTGCCCAATTCTCCCAATATAGCAAGCCCTGAACACCCCATCACACCTGAAAAGCAGGATTCAGAATTAAAATCACTTCTCATGATGATGATAGAGGATTATAAGAAGGAATTAAGTAACTCCCTTAAAGAAATACAGGAGAGTACAAGTAAACAGATAGAAGCCCTTAAAGAGGAATCACAGAAATCCCTTAAAGAAATGGAAGAAAACACAAAGAAGGAATTAAACAAAAACATTCAGGATCTGAAACTAGAAATAGAAACAATAAAGAAAGTTCAAAGGGAGACAACCATGGAGATAGAAAACCTAAGAAAGAGATCAGGAGTCACAGACGCAAGCATCACCAACCGAATACAAGAGATAGAAGAGAGAATCTCAAATGCAGAAGATACAGTGGAAAATATTGACACAGTTGTCAAAGAAAATGCAAAATGCAAAAAACTCCTAACTCAAAACATCCAGGAAATCCAGGACACAATGAGAAGACCAAACCTAAGGATAATAGGTATAGATGAGAATGAAGAGTCCCAACTTAAAGGGCCAGTAAATATCTTCAACAAAATTATTGAGGAAAACTTCCCTAACCTAAAGAACAAGATGCCCATAAACATACAAGAAGCCTACAGAACACCAAATAGACTAGACCAGAAAAGAAATACCTCCCGTCACATAATAATCAAAACATCAGATGCACAAAACAAAGAAAAAATACTAAAAGCAGTAAGGGAAAAAGGTCAAGTAACATATAAAGGCAGACCTATAAGAATTACACCAGACTTCTCACCAGAGACTATAAAAGCCAGAAGAGCCTGGAC
>NW_021612693.1:995-5908 GCF_004785775.1 Grammomys surdaster | reverse complement strand
AACAATGAAGTACATGAGACCGGATGGTACAAGTGTTTATGCTTTAATGCAAACAAACATCCTACAAAAAATGTCACATGTTTCATGATTTGAGTGTTTACAGTGGTGTTGTACTTGCCTTTAGCTCTCAAAGTATGAATGCTTTGCAATGCTCGTATCTTTACTGTAGATTTGTTCAGTATGTCGTAGAGTGCTTTTCTGCTGGAATATAGCAATGTCCTTGGACATTCCATATGAAACAATGAAATATACCTGGCTGGATGGTATAGGGGTATAAGATTTATAGGAAACACAAGTCCTAATTGAAATATCATACTTATCGTTGTTTAAGTCTTTGGGGTTGTATTGTACTTGCTTTTAGCTCTGGAAGTAAGAATGCTTTCCAATGCGAGTATCTTTACTGTAGGTTTATTCAATACGTTGTATAGTGCTTTTCTGCTGAAATCTAGTAACTTTCTTGGACATACCAAATGAAACAATTAAATATACATGGCCTGATGGTACAAGTGTTTATGCTTCAAAGCAAACACACATCCTAACTGAAATGCGATAAGTAACATGATTTCAATGTTTTCAGTGGTGTTGTACTTGGCATTACCTCTGGAAGTACGAATGGTTTGTAATGCGAGTATATTTACACTAGCATTTTTCAATACTTTGTATAGTGCTTTACTGCTGGAATCTATTAACTTACTTGGACATGCCATATGAAACAATGAAACATACATGGCCCGACGGTAAAAGTGTTAATACTTTAAAGCAAACACAAGTCCTAATTGAAATGGCACATAAGGTAGTTTTAGTGTTTGCAGCTGTATTGTACTTGCCTTTAGCTCTGGAAGCATAAATGCATTGCAATGCATTTTAGAGTAGTTTTGTTTAATTTGTTGTATTGTGCTTTTCTGCTGGAATCTAGCAACTTACTTGGACATGCCATATGAAACAATTAAGTACACGAGACCGGATGGTACAAGTGTTTATGCTTTAAAGGAAACAAAAGTCCTACACAAAATGTCACATGATTCATGATTTCACAGTTTTAAGTGGTGTTGTACTTGCCTTTAGCTCTGGATGTACGAATGCTTTGCAATGTCCTTATCTCTACTGGAGATTTATTCAATACATTGTACAGTGCTTTTCTGCTGGAATCCAGCAACTTACTTGGACATGCCATATGAATCAATGTAGTATACATGAACGGATGGTACAAGTGTATATGCTTTAACGCAAACACAAGTGCAAACTGAAATGACTCATGTAACATTGTTTAAGTCTTTTCAGCTGTATTGTACTTGCCTTTTGCATTGGAAGTACGATTTTAGACTAAGTTTGTTCAATAAGTTGTACAGTGCTTTTCTGCTGGAATCTAGCAACTTTCTTGGACATGCCATATGAAACTATTATATATACATGGCCGGAAGTCACAAGTGTTTATGCATAAAACCAAACACACATCCTAACTGAAATATCACATGTAACAAGATTTCAATGTGTAAAAGCTGTGTTGTACTTGCCTTTAGCTATGGAAGTACGAATGCATTGCAATGCATGTATCTTTACACTAAGTTTGTTCAATAAGTTGTATAGTGCTTTTCTGCTGGAATCTAGCAACTTTTTTTGACATGCCATATGAAAAAATGTAGTATGCATGACCGGATGGTACAAGTGTTTATGCTTTAAAGCAAACACAGGTACTAACTGAAATGTCACATGTAACGTTGTTTAAGTCTCTTCAGCTCTATTGTACTTGCCTTTAGCTCTGGTAGTACGAATGCTTTGCAATGCGCGAATCTTTACTGTAGGTTTGTTCAATAAGTTGTACAGTGCTTTTCTGCTGGAATATAGCAACTTACTTGGACATGCAATATGAAACAATGAGCTGTATTGTACTTTTTTGAGCTGTATTGTACTTGCCTTTAGCTATGGAAGTACTAATGCATTGCAATGTGCCTATCTTTACAGTATGTTTGTTGAGTAAATTGTATAGTGCTTTTCTGCTGGAATATAGCAACTTACGTGGACATGCCATATAAAAAAATGAAATATACAAGGTCGGATGGTACAAGTGTTTATCCTTTCAAGCAAACACAAGTCCTAACTGAAATGTCACATATAACGTTGTTTAAGTTTTTTGACATGTGTTGTACTTGACTTTAGCTCTGGAAGTATGAATGCATTGCAATGCATTTTACAGTAGGTTTGTTTAATTTGTTGTATAGGACTTTTTTGCTAGAATCTTGCAACTTCCTTGGACATCCCATATGAAACAATGAAATATACATGGCCGGATGGTACATGTGTTTATGCTTTAAAGCAAACAAAAGTCCTAACTGAAGTGCCACATGTAATGTTTAAGACATTTTCAGGCGTGTTGTAATTGGCTTTAGCTATGGAAGTTCGAATACATTGTAGTGCATTTTAGAGTAGGATTGTTCAATACATTTTATACTGCTTTTCTGCTGGAATCTAGCAACTTTCATGGACATGCCATATGAAACAATGAAATATACATGGCCAGATTGTACATGTGTTTATGCTTTAAAGGAAATACACGTCCTACATGAAATGTCACGTGTATCATGGTTTGAGTGTTGTCAGCAGTGTTGTTCTTGCCTTTAGCTTTGGACATACGAATGCATGGCAATGCACGTATCTTTACTGTAGGTTTGTCCAATACGTTTTATAATGCTTTTCTACTGTAATCTAACAACTTTCTTGGACATGCCATGTGAAAAATGAAATATACATGGCCGGATGGTACAAGTGTTTATGCTTTAAAACAAACACAGGTCCAAACTGAAATGTCACATGTAATGTGAATTCAATGTTTTCAGCTGTGTTGTACTTGCCTTTAGCTATGGAAGTATGAATGCATTGCAATGTGCTTATCTTTACAGTACGTTTGTTCATTACATTGTACAGTGCTTTTCTACTGGAATCTAGCAACTTACATGGACATGCCATATGAAATAATGAAGTATACTTGACCAGATTTTACAAGTGTTTATGTATTAAAGCAAACAGGCGTCGTAACTGAAATGTCACATGTAACTCTATTTCAGTGTTTTCAGCTCTTTTGTACTTGCCTTTAGCTCTGGAACCACTAATGCATTGCAGTGCATTTTAGAGTTGGTTTGTTCAATACGTTGTATAGTGCTTTTCTGCCGGAATCTAGCAACATACTTGCACGTGCCATATTAAACTTTGAAATATTCATGGTTAGATGTTTATGCTTTGGAACAAACACACGACTTAATCTGAAATATCACATGTAACATGATTTAAGTTTTTTCATCTTTGTTGTACTTGCCTTTAGCTCTGTCAGTATAAATGCATTGCAATGCATTCTGTAATAGGTTTGTTTAATTTGTTGTATAGAGCTTCTCTGCTGGAATCAAGCAACATTCTTGGACATAAAATATGAAACAATGAAATATGAATGGCTGTATGTACAAGTGTTTATGCTTTAAAGCATTTAAATGACTTAACGCAAATGTCACATGTCAAGTGCTTTCAGTGTTGTCAGCAGTGTTGTACTTGCCTTTAGCTCTTGAAGTAGGAATGCATTGCAATGCACATATCATTAGAGTACGTATGTTCAATAAGTTGTATAGTGCTTTTCTGCTGGAATCTAACATCTAACTTTGACATGCCATGTGAAACAATGAAGTATACATGACAGGAGGTTACAAGGGTTTATGCTTTAAAGCAAACACAGGTACTAAATGAAATGTCACATGTAAGTTGTTTAAGTCTCTTCAGCTGTATTGTACTTGCCTTTAGTTCTGGAAGTTCGAATGCATTGCAATGCACTTATATTAACTATAGGTTTGTTCAATAGGATGTATAGTACTTTTCTGCTGAAATATAGCAACTTCCTTGGACATTCCATATGAAACAATGAAATATACCTGGGTGGATGGTATAGGTGCATAAGCTTTATAGGAAACACAAGTCCTAACTGGCCAGATGGTACAAGTGTTAATGATTTAAGCCAAACACACTTTCTAACTGAAATGTCACATGTAACATGATTTCAGTGTTGTTAGCGGTGTTGTACTTGCCTTTATCTCTGGAAGTACAAATGCTTTCATGGACCTACCATATGAAAAAATTAAATATACATGGCCGGATGGTACAAGTGTTTATGCTTCAAAGCAAACACATATCCTAACTGAAATCTGACAGGTAACATGATTTCATTGTTTTCAGTGGTGTTGTACCTGGCATTACCTCTGGAAGTACGAATGTTTGTAATGTGAGTATCTTTACACTAGGCTTTTTCAATACGTTGTATAGTGCTTTTCTGCTGGAATCTATCAACTTATTTGGATATGTCATATGAAACAATGAAACATACATGGCCAGATGGTAAAAGTGTTTATCCTTTAAAGCAAACACAAGTCCTAATTGAAGTGTCACACATAACGTAGTTTAAGTCTTTGCAGCTGTATTGTACTTGCCTTTAGCTCTGGAAGTATGAATGCATTGCAATGCATTTTCGAGTAGTTTGGTTTAATTTGTTGTATTGTGCTTTTCTGCTGGAATCTAGCAACTTACTTGGACATGCCATATGAATCAATGTAGTATACATGAACGGATGTTACAAGTGTATATGCTTTAAAGCAATCACAACTCCTAACTGTAATGTCATATGTAACATTGTTTAAGTCTTTTCAGCTGTATTATACTTGAATTTTCCTCTTTAAGTAGGACTGCATTGTAATGCATTTTAGAGTAGTTTTGTTTAATTTCTTGTATTGTGCTTTTCTGCTGGAATCTAGCAACTTACTTGGACATGCCATATGAAAGAATCAGGTACACGAGACCGGATGGTACAAGATTTATGCTTTAAAGCAAACAAACGTCCTACACAAAATGTTTCATGTTTCATTAGAGTGTTTTCAGGGGTG
>NW_021612693.1:0-895 GCF_004785775.1 Grammomys surdaster | reverse complement strand
AATCTAGCAACTTACTTGGACATGCCATATGAATCAATGTAGTATACTTGAATGGATGGTACAAGAGTATATGCTTTAAAGAAAACACAAGTCCTAACTGAAATGTCACATGTAACATTGTTTAAGTCTTTTCAGCTGTATTGTACTTCCCTTTTGCTCTGTAAGTACGACTGCATTGCAATGCATTTTAGATTAATTTTGTTGAATACGTTGTATAGTGCATTTCTCCTGGAATCTAGCAACTTTCTTGGACATGCCATATGAAACAATTGTATATACATGGCCGGATAGTACAAGTGTTTATGGTTTAAACCAAACACATGTCCTAACTGAAATGTCACATGTAACATGATTTCAATGTGTATCAGCTGTGTTGTACTTGCCTTTAGCTATGGAAGTACGAATGCATTGCAATGCACGTAACTTTACACTACGTTTGTACAATAAGTTGTATAGTGCTTTTCTGCTGGAATATAGCAACTTTCTTGGACATGCCATATGAAACAATGTAGTATGCATGACCTGTTGGTACAAGTGTTTACTCTTTAAAGCAAACACAGGTACTAACTGAAATGTCACATGTAACGTTGTTTTAGTCTCTTCAGCTGTATTGTACTTGAATTTAGTTCTGGAAGTACGAATGCATTGCAATGCATTTTAGACTAAGTTTGTTCAATAAGTTGTATAGTGCTTTTTTGCTGGAATCTAGGAACTTACTTGGACATGACATATGAAACAATGAAACATACATGGCCAGACATTAAAATTGTTTATGCTTTAAAGCAAACACAAGTCCTAATTGAGATGTCACATATAACGTAGTTTAAGTCTTTGCAGCTGTATTGTACTTGCCTTTAGCTCTGGAAGTATGTATATTTAATTGTTTCATATGGTA
>NW_021612692.1:1882-2664 GCF_004785775.1 Grammomys surdaster | reverse complement strand
TCTGGTCCCGGGCTTTTCTTTGTAGGGAGACTTTTAATGACTGCTTCTATTTCTTTTGGGGTTATGGGACTGTTTAGATGGTTTATCTGGTCCTGATTTAACATTGGCAACTGGTATTTGTCTAGGAAATTGTCCATTTCATCCAAATTTTCCAATTTTGTTGAATATAGGCTTTTGTAGTAGGATCTGATGATTTTTTTAATTTCCTCAGTTTCTGTTGTTATGTCCCCCTTTTGAGTTCTGATTTTATTAATTTGGATACTGTCTCTCTGCCCTCTGATTAGTCTAGCTAAGGGTTTATCTATCTTGTTGATTTTCTCAAAGAACCAGCTCCTGGTTTTATTGATTCTTTGGATAGTTCTTTTTGTTTCAATTTGGTTGATTTCAGCCCTGAGTTTAATTATTTCCTGCCTTCTACTCCTCTTGGGTGTATTAGCTTCTTTTTGTTCTAGGTCTTTCAGGTGCTCTGTCAAGCTGTTAGTGTATGCTCCCTCCAGTTTCTTTTTGTAGGCACTTAGAGCTATGAATTTTCCTCTTAGCACTGCTTTCATTGTATCCCATAAATTTTGGTATGATGTGTCATCATTTTCATTAAATTCTAAAAAGTTTTTAATTTCTTTCTTTATTTCTTCCCTTACCTGATTATCAAGGAGTAGGGTGTTGTTCAGTTTCCATGTAAATGTGGGCTTTCCATTCTCTTTGTCATTTTTGAAGACCAGCCTTAGACCATGGTGATCTGATAGGATGCAGGGAATTATTTCAATTTTCTTATATCTGTTGAG
>NW_021612692.1:582-1782 GCF_004785775.1 Grammomys surdaster | reverse complement strand
TAGGGTGTTGTTCAGTTTCCATGTGAATGTGGGCTTTCCATTCTCTTTGTCATTTTTGAAGACCAGCCTTAGACCATGGTGATCTGATAGGATGCAGGGAATTATTTCAATTTTCTTATATCTGTTGAGGCCTGTCTTGTGCCCAATTATATGGTCTATTTTGGAGAAGGTACCATGAGGTGCTGAGAAAAAGGTATATTCTTTTGCTTTAGGGTGAAATGTTCTATAGATATCTGTTAAGTCCATTTGGTTCATAACTTCTGTTAGTTTTACTGTATCTCTATTTAGTTTCTGTTTCCATGATTTATCCATTGCTGAGAGTGGGGTGTTGAAGTCTCCCACTATTATTATGTGAGGTGCAATGTGTGTTTTGAGCTTTAGTAAGGTTTCTTTTATGAAATTCGATGCTCTTGTATTTGGCGCATAGATATTCAGAATTGAGAGTTCATGTTGGTTGACTTTTCCTTTGACAAGTATGAAATGCCCTTCCTTATCCTTTTTGATAGCTTTAAGTTGAAAGTCGATTTTATTCGATATTAGAATGGCTACTCCAGCTTGTTTCTTAGGGCCATTTGCTTGAAAAATTGTTTTCCAACCTTTTACTCTAAGGTAGTGTCTGTCTTTGTCACTGAGGTGGGTTTCCTGTAAGCAGCAAAAAGCTGGGTCCTGTTTGCGTATCCAGTCCGTTAGCCTATGCCTTTTTATTGGGGAATTGAGTCCATTGATGTTAAGAGATATTAAGGAGAGGGTGTTGTTGCTTCCTGTCATTTTTGCTAATAGTGGAGACATCGTTTGTGTGGTTATCTTCTTTTGGGTTTGATGGAAAAGGATTATTTTCTTGCTCTTTCTGGGGTATGATTGCCCTCCTTGTATTGGAGCTTTCCTGCTATTATCCTTTGTAAAGCTGGATTTGTGGGAAGATACTGTGTAAATTCAGTTTTGTCATGGAATATCTTAGTTTCTCCGTCTATGGTAATTGAGAGTTTTGCTGGGTAAAGTAGCTTGGGCTGGCATTTATGTTCTCTTAGGGTTTGTATGATATTTGTCCAGGATCTTCTGGCTTTTATAGTATCTGGTGAGAAGTCAGGTGTAATTCTGATAGGTTTGCCTTTATATGTTATTTGGCCTTTTTCCCTTACTGCTTTTAAAATTCTGTCTTTGTTTTGTACATTTTGAGTCTTGATTATTATGTGACGGGAG
>NW_021612692.1:0-482 GCF_004785775.1 Grammomys surdaster | reverse complement strand
GTTTGGTCTTCTCATTGCGTCCTGGATTTCCTGGATATTTTGAGATAGCAACTTTTTGCATTTTGCATTTTCTTTGATAGTTGTGTCAATATTTTCTAAGGTATCTTCTGCACCTGAGATTCTTTCTTCTATCTCTTGTATTCTGTTGGTGATGCTTGTGTCTATGACTCCTGATTCCTTTCTTAGGTTTTCTATCTCCAGGGTAGCCTCCCTTTGTGATTTCTTTATTGTTTCTACTTCCATTTGTATGTCCTGGATGGTTTTGTTCAATTCCTTCATCTGTTTGTTTGTGTTTTCTTGTAATTCTTTAAAGGATTTTTGTGTTTCTTTAAGGACTTCATCCTGTTTTCCTGTGTTCTCCTCAAATTTTTTGATAGTGTTATTTACTTCCTTCTTGTAGTCCTCTAGCATCATCATTAGAAGTGATTTTAGATATGGTTCTTGTTTTCCTGGTGATATGGGGAGTTCAGGACTTTCTAATG
>NW_021612691.1:0-1058 GCF_004785775.1 Grammomys surdaster | reverse complement strand
GGGACCCACTGCACTCAGAGCAGCTGGAGCCACTGCACTCAGAGCAGCTGACACAGAGTTGGTCTGCTCCTGTCCTGTGGAGAAACTGAATCCTGAGTCATCTAGGAGCCACTGCACTCAGAGCAGCTGAAACTGAATCCTGAGTCATCGAGAACCCACTGCACTCAGAGCAGCCGAGGAGCCACTGCACTCAGAACAGAAGGATTACCAGATCCAAGAGGTGGCCTGAGTCCCAGGAGTTCTTCCACCCGGGAGATTAGGGGCATAAGACCACAGAGACCTCTGGACTCCGAGGAGCTCTGCAATAAGCAAGATAACTGGAAATACAGATTCCAATCTTACACAGAGAGGGCAGGTACCACTAGAGTTACCCAGATGGCGAAAGGCAAGCGCAAGAACATAAGCAACAGAAACCAAAGTTTCTTGGCATCATCAGTGCCCAGTTCTCCCAATATAGCAAGCCCTGAACACCCCTTCACACCTGAAAAGCAGGATTCAGAATTAAAATCACTTCTCATGATGATGATAGAGGATTATAAGAAGGAATTAAGTAACTCCCTTAAAGAAATACAGGAGAGTACAAGTAAACAGATAGAAGCCCTTAAAGAGGAATCACAGAAATCCCTTAAAGAAATGCAAGAAAACACAAAGAAGGAATTAAACAAAAACATTCAGGATCTGAAAATGGAAATAGAAACAATAAAGAAAGTTCAAAGGGAGACAACCATGGAGATAGAAAACCTAAGAAAGAGATCAGGAGTCACAGACGCAAGCATCACCAACCGAATACAAGAGATAGAAGAGAGAATCTCAAATGCAGAAGATACGGTGGAAAATATTGACACAGTTGTCAAAGAAAATGAAAAAAGCAAAAAACTCCTAACTCAAAACATCCAGGAAATCCAGGACACAATGAGAAGACCAAACCTAAGGATAATAGGTATAGATGAGAATGAAGATTCCCAACTTAAAGGGCCAGTAAATATCTTCAACAAAATCATTGAGGAAAATTTCCCTAACCTAAAGAACAAGATGCCCATAAACATACAAGAAGCCTA
>NW_021612690.1:3842-4917 GCF_004785775.1 Grammomys surdaster | reverse complement strand
TTTAAGATTCTGAGCTTTGCTGAGTCTTGACATGACTTTGTTTATTTTGGCATTGGATAGTTTCTACGGTCCTATGGCTTGTTATAGCCCCCATAATCTCATTTTTTTTTTTTGCAGAGACAAATTAGTGCCAGTGAATGGTTTTGATTGTTTCACTATGCTTAGCCTACATGAATTTAGCTCTAATCAGATTACTGAGGATTGGGATGCTTTGCGATAGGAAGTGTGTCATAATGGAGGATTCATTAAAATCTCAGGTCAGGCCAACTTGGTTAAAATTATCTTCCTGATAGCCTGTGGAAGAGAGTAACCTGCCTTCCTTGGCACCTTTAGCACTATGTCATCCTGAATGGTGTCCGAATTTCTACCATCCTGTTAATAGGAGAAATCTTTAAGTTGTAAGTCAGCCCAAATTGACTGTCATCCTAAATAAGAGTTGTCGTACTTATGGGGTCTGTTCACTTTGATGAATCCTTAACTAATATAGAAGTGGGTATCAGAGACTGGATTATCATTGTGATAGATCTGTCCATGTTTTTGTTTGTAGGAAATTCGATTCTGGCAGTTTGGATGCTTTAAATTGAGATTAATATGCTGAAGTATTAGCACCAGGGCAGAGAGTGGTGAAAAGAGTGATTTTAAATAAGGGGGCTTGACATAGTAGATTTCAGATGAGAGGAGTATTCATATGAGGCTTAGAAAATATCTTTTCATATTTTGGTGAAGATTAGGGCTTCCTTGTGTACCTTAAGAGTTTGCTGGAGGGTAATTTAAAGAGATGTAAATTAATACCATTAATAACGGGAGCCTCAAAGAGACCTAGATTAGACTTTTTTCTGTTGTTCACTTTTATGGGAAACATTTCAAGAAGGAGAGTAAAATGGGAAACTTGAAGCCCAAAATGGAAGGGTTCAAATACAGTGTTCACAACAGGTTATCAGGAAGTAGAATGGTGTTAAATCATGTATACAAAGATACTAAATGGAAGGAACTGAGAATTGACCAGGGGGAAATATCCTCCCCAGCTAGGGATTCTCTTTGTAGATTTTCAGTTGAGAAAGGGATGGTTTATATT
>NW_021612690.1:2435-3742 GCF_004785775.1 Grammomys surdaster | reverse complement strand
ACTGGCTCTGAAAAGCTTTGTGTTTATGCATGATAGTATACATCTTTAATCCCAAGATAGAGATGCAAGGTAATTTCTGAGTTCAAGGCAAACCCAGAACAAAGAACGTAAAGAACAATTTTATTTATTTGGTAAAGGTAAAGAAAAGATTAGTTCCAAGCACGGTTGTGCACAAGTCAAGTGTGTGAGACAAGCAGATCTCTGGTTTCAAGGTTAGTCTACAGACCATGTTCCATGACAGCAATACTTAGGCAGTTAGCAAACCATTAAGACTTGGTTGCTGGGATAAATGCCATTGAACTAGGGGCCAAGTTCCAGCACCAGGAACTGTTAGAACTTGGAAGTTTTGGGCATGTTGCTATGGCTTTAGAATCCAGAATAGTAGAGTTTACTTGGACAGCTGAATCAAGATAGTTTGAGCTAAGAAATTGCCAGTGACTTAGAAAATGTCATCCTTGAGGTATAATATATTGGAAGTATTTTATGAGAGCAACAAGAAGCTTTGTTCCAGAGATAGACAAGTTCTAAGTATATTCCATGTGGTACTGAAGGAATGGAGGGATCCTGAAGAGCAGTTGAGGCCTGATACTGTGAGTGGCAAGGTAAGGCCATTGAGGAAATTGCTGCATCAGTGTCTGTTGAAGTCCAAGGACTGAAAAGGATTATACAATGAAGTTGAGGATTGGTACCTTGAAGACTGACTAGGAGTGGCTCATGGTGAAAGTGCTGCCTGGTGGAATCAGAAGAATTGGGTGTGTTTGAGAGTCCAGTAAAATGGGATGACCACAAGGAAGAGCAGGAACAGTGGAGTGCTATTGGCAGGAGCTTGTGGTCACACAGAAACTAGATCTGTAAGGTGAACCACAAGCTCCTTTTATAAGAGTGCAGATGACCCTCAGTGAACCCTGTAGGATGCCTGTTGAGGAAAGAAGCTATTAGGGATTGGAAACAGCACAAGACAAAGGTGACAGTTTCTTTTATACAGCACAAGGTGATTATAGTTTGCAAACCTGAAAAGAGTTGGACATTAGTAAAGTCAATACAGGAATTGGAATTTTTACAGTTGGATTTTTGGCTTCATTTAAAGAGTATCATCACTGTGAAGTTTTGAAGTGTTTATTTATACACTATGATGTTGTACATATGTGATCTAATGTTAAGCATTTATTTTGTGCTGGAATGAATTTTAGATAGTTAAGGAGGAGCAAAGGACATTTAGGATTCTGAGCTTTGTTGAGTCTGGACTAGACTATGGATATTTTGACATTGGATAGTTTCTAAGGTCCTATGGCTTGGTATAGCCCCCA
>NW_021612690.1:0-2335 GCF_004785775.1 Grammomys surdaster | reverse complement strand
TATGTCATCCTGAATGGTGTCTGAATTTCTGCCATCGTGTTAATAGAAGGAATCTTTAAGTTGTAAATCAGCCCAAATTGACTGTCATCCTCAATAAGTGTTGTCTTACTCATGGGGTCTCTTCACGGTGATGAATACTTAACTAACATAGAATGGGTACCAGAGGCTGGGTTATCATTGTGATAGCTCTGTCCATGTTTTTGTTTGTAGGAAATTCTATTCAGGCAGTTTGGATGGTTTAAAAGGAGCTTAATATACTGAAGTATTAGAAGCAGGGAAGACAGTGGTGCTAAGAGTGATTTTAAATGAGGGAGTTGGCACAGTAGATTTCAGTAGAAAGGAGTATTAATATGAGACTTAGAAATTATATTTTCATATTTTGGTGAATAATAGGGCTTCCTTTTGTGCTTGTCTTAAGAGTTTTCTGGAGGGTAATTTAAAGAGATGTAAATCAATACCATTAATTAAGGGAGCCTCAAAGAGACCTAGATTAGACTTTGTTCTGTTGTTCACTCTTATGGGAAACATTTCAAGGAGAGTAAAATGGGAAACTTGAAGCCCAAAATGGAGGGGTTCAAATATAGTGTTCACAACAGGGTTTCAGGAAGTAGAATGGTGTTTTATCATGTATCCAAAGATACTAAGTGGAAGGAATTGAGAATTGACCAGGTGGAAATATGCTCCCCAGGAAGGAATCTCTTTGTAGATTTTCAGTTGAGAAAGGGATGGTTTATACTATATAGGCCTTTTAATGCTGCAGTTATTTTTTTTCATTTTGACAAAAGAAGATATGATTCTGATTCAAATGGCCAAGAGATGGACGGGGATGACTGCTGTCAGTTGTGAACATGACTACATATGTTGTGAACTAATATCCATACATGAGAGAAAAATCAAAGATCCAGATCAAGGGCTAGAAAACAGAGGGTTTTGGTCCAAATCATGCCCGGGTATTACATTAATTTGGATAGAGATCTTGAGAATACTGGCTCTGTAAAGCTTTGTGTTTATTTAAGACAGTATACATGCTTAATCCTAAGAGAGAGTGGCAAGGTAATATCTGAGTTCAAGGCCAACCTAGAACAAAGAAAGCAAAGAATAGTTTTCTTTATTTGGTAAAGGTAAAGAAAGGATTAGATCCAAACACGGTGGTGCACAAATCAAGTGTGTAATACAAGCACAACTCTGGGTTCAATGTTAGTCTACAGATCATGTTCCATGACAGCAATACTTAGGCAGTGAGCAAACCATTAAGACTTGGTTGCTTGGATAAATGCCATTGAACTAGGGGCCGTGTTCCAGTACCAGCAACTGGTAGAACTTGGAAGTTTTGGACATGTTACTTTGGCTTTAGAATCCAGAATAGTAGAGTTTACCTGGACAGCTGAATCAAATTAGTTAGAGCTAAAAAATTGACAGTGACTTAGAAACTGTCATCCTTGAGTTATACTATATTGGAAGTATTTTATGAGAGCACAAAGAATCTGTGTTCCAGAGATAGCCCTCCTGCAGGCAGCCAGATAATTTGTAAGATTCTTCCAGGTGGTACTGAAAGAATGAAGGGATCTTGCAGAGCAGTTGAGTCCTGGTACTGTGAGTGGCTTGGTAAGGCGATTGGGGAAATTGCTGCTTCAGTGTCTATTGAAGTCCAAGGACTGAAAGGGGTTATACAATGAAGTTGAGGATTGGTACCTTGAAGACTGCCTAGGAGAGGTTCAGAGTGAAAGTGGTGTCTGGTGGAAGCAGAAGAACTGGGTGTATTTGAGAGTCCAGTAAAATGGGATGACCACAAGGAAGAGCAGCAACAGTAGAGTACTGTTGGCAGGAGCTTATGGTCAATCAGAAACTAGAGCTGTAAGGTGAAACCCAAGCTCTTTTTGTAAGAGCACAGATGATCCTCAGTGAACCCTGTGGGATGAATGTTGAGGAAAGCAGCTATCAGGGATTGGAACCAGCACAAGACAAAGGTGACAGTATCTTGTATTCAGCACAAGTGGATTATACTTTGCAAACCTAAAAAGAGTTGGACATCAGTAAAGTCAATACAGGAATTGAAATTTTTGCAGTTGGATTTTATTCTTCATTGGAAGGAGTATCATCACTGTGAAGTTTTGATATGTTTATATATACCCTATGATGTTGTACATATGTGATCTGATGTTAAGCTTTTATCTGATGCTGGAATGAATTTTAGAGAGTTTAGGAGGAGCAAAGGACATTTAGGATTGTGAGCTTTGTTGAGTCTGGACTAGATTATGGGTATTTTGGCATTGGATAGTTCTAAAGTCCTTTGGCTTGGTATAGCCCCCATAATCTCATTTTTTTTTTTTTTTTT
>NW_021612689.1:0-4927 GCF_004785775.1 Grammomys surdaster | reverse complement strand
TATTATTTTGTTATCGTATAATTTTATCGTTTATTGATTATGTTATTATTTATTTAAAATTATTATTATTAATGTATAATACTGTTTTTATTTATTTATTTGTTACGTTATTGTTGTTATTCATGTGTTTTATTATTCACGTTATTATTGTTTATGTGTTATTTATGTCATCACTACAGGGACTGGCACACTGATGGACTGTGACTGAGGGCGGACCTTCCGGAGACACAGAACTTCCTCCAGGTTTAAACGGTGTTATTGTTATTATTATTGTTATTGTTATTGCTGCTGTTATTGTTATTATTATTGTTATTGTTATTATTATTGTTATTATTATTGTTTTTATTATTGTTATTATTATTGTTGTTATCATTATTACTATTATATTATTCACATTGTTATTATTATATTATTATTGTTGTTATTATTGTTATCATTGTTGTTATTATTGTTATTATTATTATTTTTGTTGTTATTATTATTATTGTTATTATTATGGTTATTATTATTGTTATTATTATTGTTATTATTGTTATTGCTATTATTATCATTGTTATTAATATTATTGTTATTATTGTTATTGTTATTATTATCAGTGTTATTATTGTTGTTGTTATTATTATTGTTAATATTGATATTATTATTGTTTTTATTATTGTTATTATTAGTAGTACTATTGTTATTATTATTGTTATTGTTACTATTGTTGTTATTATTGTTGTTATTATTATTGTTATTATTATTGTCTTTATTATTGTTATTATTATTGTTGTTATCATTATTACTATTATATTATTCACATTGTTATTATTATTATATTTTTATTGTTGTTATTATTGTTATTATTATTATTATTGTTATTATTATTGTTATTATTGTTACTATTGTTATTATTATTATTATTATTGTTATTATTTTCATTCCATTACATTTATAATCAATACTGCTATTTCTTATTATTATTAATACCATGTGAGTCATATTTTTTATGGTTATTCTTATTATTGTTATTATTATTGGTATTTTTATTGGTACTATTATGACGTCCGGTTACATTTTATACTCAATATTATTGTTTCTTCTTATTATTAATATTGTGTGACGTCATATTTTTATGGCTGTTATTATTATTATTGTTATTATTATCGTTATTATTATTATGTTATTGTTCTTGATATTATTGTCATTATTATCGTTATTATTATTATCTTACTACTATTGTTATTATTATTATTGTTATTGTTATTATTATTATTATTGTTATGATTTTCACTCCAGTACGTTTCATAACCCACAGTGTTGTTTGTTGTTATGAATCATACCATGTGACGTCATATTTTTACAGTTATCATTATGTTATCATTGTTTTAGTATGATACTATGGTTATTGTTATTATCGTTGTTATTTATCATTGTATTACATTTTGTAATCCGCAGTGTTATTTGTTATCGTTATTATTATCGTTATTATTGTCATTATTATTGTTACTATTATCGTTATTATTATTATTATGTTATTGTTCTTGTTATTGTTGTTATTATTATCATTATTATTATCGTTATTATTATTAGGTTATTGTTCTTCTTATTATTGTTATTAGTATTGTTATTATTGCTATTATTATTGTTATTGTTATTATTGTTGTTATTATTATTGTTATTATTAATTATTGTTATTGTTTTATCAGTATTTTATCATCACATCATCATCACATCATCATCACATCATGATCATCTGTTTGTTTCTGATTTCCTATTAATTATGACTGATGACTATTGATTATTCATGTTCATTTATTTCTTATTTACTATTATCCACGAATGGTGAATATTAATTATTATTCCTATTAATTTATTTCTGACTTACTCTTATCTATGACTGATGACTATTTATATTTCAGCTTTATTTTTTTCTAGTTTACAATTAACTGTGACTCCTGACTATTGATAATGTTCATTTATATCTGATTTACTATAATCCACGATCGTGAATATTGATTATTCCTGTTCATTTATTTCTGTCTTACTATTATCTATGACTGATGACTATTGATATTTCAGCTTTATTTATTTCTGATTTCCTATTAATTATGACTGATGACTATTGATTATTCATGTTCATTTTTTTCAGATTTACCATTATCCACGATGGTGAATATTGATTATTCATGATCATTTATTTCTGATTTACTATTATCAATGATTGGAGATTATTGATCATGTTCATTTATTTCTGACTTACTATTATCTACGACTGATGACTATTGATATTTAAGCTTTGTTTATTTCTGATATCCAATTAACTTTGACTGATGATTATTGGTCGTTCAAGTTCATTCATTTCTGATTTACTATTATCCATGAATGGTGAATATTGATTATTCATGTTCATTTGTTTCTGACTTACTACTATTTATGATTGAAGACTTTTGATTCTTCAGTTTTATTTATTTCTACTTTCCCATGAACTCTGACTGATGACAATTGTTTATTCGTGTTCTTTTTATTCTGATTAACTATTATCCACAAATATTTAACATTGATTATTCCTGTTCATTTATTTCTAACTTACTATTATCTATGACTGCTGACTATTGATATTTCAGCTTTATATATTTCTGATTTACTATTAAGTGTGAATGATGACTATTGATTATTCATGTTCACTTATTGCTGATTAACAGTTATCCACGAATGCTGAATATTGATTATTCATGTTCATTTATTTCTGACTTACTATTTTCCATGATTGATGACTATTGATATTTCACCTTTGTTTTTTTCTTGTTTATTATTAACTATGCCTGATGACTATTGATTATTCATGTTCAATTATATGTGATTTTCTATTATCCCCGAATGGTGAATATTGATAATTCCTGTTCAATTATTTTTGACTTACTTTTATCTATGACTGATGACTATTGATATTTCTGCTTTATTTATTTCTGAGTTCCTATTAAATATGACTGATTAATATTGATTATTCATGTTATTTTTTTCAGATTTACCATTATTCACGAATGGTGAATATTGATTATCCATGTTCATTTAATTCTGATTTAGTATTATCAACAATTGTTGAATATTGATTATTCCTGTTCATTTATTTCTGACTTACACTTATCTATGACTGATGACTATTGATACTTCAGCTTTATTTATTTCTGAGTTCCCATGAACTATGACTGATGACTATTGATTATTCATGTTCATTTTTTTCTGATTTACTTTTATCCACGAAAGGTGAATATTGATTATTCCTGTTCATTTATTTCTGACTTACTATTATCTATGACTGATAACTTTTTTTTTAGTTGTCTTTTTTTTTTTAAAGATTTATTTATTTATTATATATGAATACACTGTAGCTGTTTTCAGACACACCAGAAGAGGGCATCAGATCTCATTACAGATGGTTGTGAGCCACCATGTGGTTGCTGGGATTTGAACTCAGGACCTCTGGAAGTGCAGTCAGTGCTCTTAACCACTGAGCCATCTCTCCAGCCCTGTCTTGGTTTTTTTTTGTTTTGTTTTGTTTTTTGTTTGTTTATTATTTTGGATGCTGTAGAATATATATATATTAGAATATACACACACACACACACACACACACACACACACATACACTCACATATATATTCTTGTTTTAACACTTCACCCACTGGCCTCCAACCACACCACTTTGCCATCCTCTCTTTTCTTCTCTGTTCTTCTTTGTATTTCTTTCTTGTGTCCTCCCACTTAGAGCTGGAACTCATGATCCTCCTCCTGTCTCAGTCTGTCAAGTGCTGGATTACAGTGGCTTTGCCTTGTCTGTCCTGGGAACTTGCTCTGTATACTAGGCTGGCTTTGAACTCACGGGGAAGATCCAGCCTGCCCCTGCATGCCTCCAATCACAGCACTTGGGAAGCAGAGGCAGGTAAATATTAAAGTTTGAGGCCAGCCTTGTCTGCAATATGGGTTCCAGGACAGCTAGTCCTACACAGAGAATCCCTATCTTGAAAAAAAAAATTTTAAAGGTTTTTTCCACTCTTTTAGTAAAATCGTCTCAACGCCATTTATTTTGGCCGATCCTTTTTCCAGCGACTAGTAACGCCATTCCCATTATAAAACGAGTTCCCTTGAGTTTGTTTTCAGTTCGGCCTAACAATCTTTATTTTCCTCCAAGCGGAGATGCTTTTCTCCGAGCCTCTTTCTGGACTACCTTTCCCTTGCTCTTCAGTTCGCAGCTCGGCAGACAGCTCTCTCATATCTCCATTGTCTCTAGGCCCTTTGCGCTCCTCAACTCGGAAGGGCCTGTAGAACCAGGGCCATTAGAATCTTGCAGATGCTAGACTGTTGCTAGGGCGGTTGCCGTGGAGACTTCTGAGAGGACCAACCTTCGGTGTCCTAGTGACGGAATAAAGTTGGTGCCAGCGTCGCCAGGGGGTGCGTCACTCGACTGATGACTATTGATTTTTCAGCTTTATGTATTTCTTTTGATCCATGAACTACTACTGATGACTATTGATTATTCAAGCTCATTCTTGTTCTGGTTTACTATTATCCACGAATGGTGAATAGTGATAATTCAGGTTCATTATTTCTGACTTAATATTATCTATGACAGATGACTATTGATATTTCAGCGATTTTTATTTCTGATTTCCTATTATCTGTAACTGATGACTATTGGTTATTCATGTGCATTTATTTCTGATTTACTATTATCCATGAATCGTGAATATTGATTATTCCTGTTTATTTATTTCAGATTTACTATTATCTATGAGTGATGACTATTGATATTTCAGCTTTATTTATTTCTGATTTCCTATTTACTATGACCGATGTGTTTTGTTTTCTCATGTTCATTTATTTCTGATTTACTATTATCCACGAATCGTGAATATTGATTATTCATGTTCATTCATTTCTGACTTAC
>NW_021612688.1:0-2793 GCF_004785775.1 Grammomys surdaster | reverse complement strand
GGCCATAGAAGAGGAATGACAAATGACTTAAAACTTATGGAATGCAGCCCATGGGTTACCACAGCCACATGGGTAGGCCTTGGCGTGGCATGGCCATGAAGACTTTGTGTCTGGAGGAGGTTATGCTGTTATGAAATACTGTTCTGCTGCCCTCACATCCCTCTTAATCTCTGAGTTATTTGAAAACATTAGGAGTGCTTCCTGTCCCTCACCTGACAGTGTCTCTGGCATTCAAAATATTAATGCTTGATTTCTTTCTGTCATTGCTGGTGGAGTACATCATGATTCAGTCACCATTATAAAGAAGATGTAGATTTTCAACAATGATCACCACCCTTAGAAAACCTTTGGAAAAATAAACTTTTTAGTGAAGGTATGTAGCCTTGTTTTCTACTACAGGCTCTGATGTGAAAAACCTTAGGGAACAATATGAATATCAAAAAGGCATACTTTTACTAGTTAAAACTAAGGAACTTTTTTTGTTCAGAGAACAAAACCATGGTAGCACTGGCTTACAGGACTCTCACTGATGGTGGAAGGGAGTTAAGTGATTTCTTATACCCTTATTTTGCCCTCAGCTCCCTGATATGACTTATTATGAATTGCTAATGAGTAGGTATGCATTTTGAGGATTTAAGGTAGATATGACTGACTATTATATAAATGTTTAGATTTGTGATTCTCTTAAGACATTTACATTAATTTTCAAGATAAATAATAAAATAATTACTTCTATCTTTATAACAGCAAATTGCTGCCTTCCAGTAAGAGAAACTAGCTGAGAAATTTACCTTTCTTGCTTACACCTTGTTAATCTATAATCAGATGCTTGGCTATGAACTTATGTGGGTTTTTAAGAATAATTTGTTTTTTTCCCCACAATATGTAATGTTATTTCTTTTAATATTAACCATGTACTAACACATTGTTTTTTTCATGCTCATTTACCGGAAGGAAACTGAAACATAATCACATTAATTGTATACTGCTTGAAAGAATTTACTGGGATATAGAAGTGATCAAAGAACAAATCATGCTGTGGTGTGGCTGGAGAATTGTGTCCTCCATCCATCAATTTTGTGTGTACATGTAAAGTTGGTGTTAATGTGGTTGGAACATTGGAACCCTCCACCAATTGTGTTTACTTATATATGCATATATGTGTGGAATACTTGTAACCAGCTTGTTGGAGCTTTGCTCAAATGTTTCAGTGTGTGAATATGGATATGTCTATTTGTAGGTCTCTATACGTGTGTGTGTGTGTGTGTGTGTGTGTGTGTTTCCATGCATTTATATTTATATGTATAAACTTATAGGATTCTGCCCGTTGCTTCATTCATTCATTCATTCATTCATTCAGTGTGTGTATGCGTGTGTATTTGTGTGTACATGTCAATTTTCTCTATTTCTTGTTTTCACTGGCACCAAGGAGTCAATAAAGTTCATAGTATATACACTGGACACAGGGTGTCATTCCCAGTAAATTAGATTTTGTTACCTCAGGAAAAAAGTCTGTTGAGTAACTTGTTTAATTGCTGACTGCCTTTGGCAGCAGACCCTGTTGGTATCTGAAGCTACCCCAGTCAGCAGCTCTTTCATTAACAGACAATGGCTGCCTGTTTCTATTTACCCATCACTTGGATGCAAAAGCTAGAGTCATTGACATTGACTTGTCCAGGAAAGGATTTAGAGAGGACTTCTGAGTCACATTTGAACTCTTTGGACAGAAGATCATCCCATAGGTTCATTGGATCTTAAATTAGCACACAGTCATGAAATAATGGGCTGAAAGAATCACACGGTGGTCAACATATTATAGGAATAGCTTTCTGTAGACTTAATTCTTCTTCACAGAGAAGCTAGCAAATGCTTTATATATCATGCCAAAAGATAGCAATAAATTATCAAAAAGCATCCCTTAGTTCAATACAGTGTATTTTATGGATTACTACACAATGTTAAACCCTGTAGGAACTAACAATCATTTGGCTAGGAAATTTCATGTAACTCCCTGACACTCAAGAACTATGTTGAGTATTTGTGCGGCGCCTACCACTCCGACCAGCAGGGAAGAAAGACTCGCACACCAGTTCCTTCCAGCAGCAGTTTACTCAGGAGTTGCAGTTTTACATAGAGTTTGAATGGTGTGCCCCCGAGCCAGCACAGGAGCGAAGCTTTATACCCTGTGTAGGACTGCCCATGAGCCCATACCACGTCTCGCACTGTGATTGGTCAAGGACCCATGACACAAGATCAGGCCACCAGGAAGTACCGCCCCAAGACCAAACAAGGCTTGTTTACTCCAAGTCTGCAAGGGCAAGCAGGCACCATCTTTAAGGTGTGGCAGCAGCTCTCCACAGTTCCCCCTTTTTTGTTTTTAAGCAGTTTCAAGCTGTGACTGCCTGATCAAGCAAGCTCCATCATGTAGGATCTCACGATCAAGGGCAGACAGGCTCAAACCATGGGACTCACTCTACTGGGTGCAATGGGCAAAGCCCACCAGGTGCAAGAGCTGAGCCCAAGAAAAATGGAATAGACACCCATCCCGTGTGCAATGAAACCTATAGGCTTCCAGGGGTGCAAGGGCTGTCCAGACCGAAAATTTGGGGTAATGAGAGCAACTAATGCTTCAAAGCTACCAGCCATGCTTGTGGAGATACACACCCCCTCAATGGCCTGAAAGGCACGCACTACCAGCGCCCTCTCATGTCTCTGGGCCCTGACCATATGACAGATACAAGACAGGCAGAGAACACAGACGCCCACTAGGGCAACAGCTAGCACTCCTATACC
>NW_021612687.1:0-5298 GCF_004785775.1 Grammomys surdaster | reverse complement strand
ATTTTAGGCATGTAAGCACAATTTAGAAAAACGTTTCCTGGCGATAATTAACTAGGTCCCACGTGTACAATAAAGCTTAAGGTATGACTATGTTGAACCTCTTTGTCATATACATGTGACCTCTTCTATAAAGATGAGTGCTAGATTGACTATGGCTGACATTTTAAGAGTCTGTGGGGGGATTTGGCATAGTCTTGGTTATACAGATAGGGCAAAGGTCATCAGGTTATTTCCCACCTCCACTCCCATTTGTAAAGTACATGTAACACCTCCCATAAAGACTGAGGAACAAGGCTCAAGATAAGGGTTTGGAAGAATGACTTAGATAAACATAACGGTCTGGGGGAGCCGGGTGTGGCCTGGCCATACAGATACCACAAAGATCACCAGGCTATTAGTCCCCATTCATTCATTCATTCATTCATTCCTAGCCTCCTGGGTGGAGGCTCTCTCTCTCTCTCTCTCTCTCTCTCTCTCTCTCTCTCTCTCTCACACACACACACACACACATACATACACACATATCATATGTATATTATATATTCCTTCCTATATATCCTATGTAAATAGAATATTTACATGTATCATTACCAATAATGGAGTATATAAAATAGAAACCAAGAATGGAATCCCATTTGCAATGGATCAAAGAATATGATAACTAAGATTAAATTTAATTAAACATGAGAATAATCTTTATAGTAAAAATTATAAAAATAAACTGAAGAAGACACAAAAATTCAAAAAGATCTCATGTTTGTGGATTGAAAGAGTCAACATTGTTAAAGTCCCCATCATGCTTTTAAGTGATTTTCAAATTTAATGCTACCCTATCAAAATACTAATGGCATGTTTATAATTAGAAACCAAGTTCTAAAACATCTTTGAACCATGAAACAAAGACAACCTCAAAGCAACTGTGAAACTAAGTAGTGCCAGCCATTTTGCACAAAAGTGCATGCTCACGTGTGCACACGGTACACACACACACATGCACACACACAAACTTTACTAGGATGAATTCTGTTCCCTGACCTTAAAACATTGCACAAAGATTGAATAATCAAAACAGCAGGGCATTGGCATGGAAACAGACACAGAATCAGTGTGACAAAACAGAAAGCATGGAAGGAACCCCACCTACACACACACACACACACACACACACACACACACAGAGTTAACTGATTCTCAACAAAGGTGCAAAGAGGGAAGGTTGAAGAAAGGGGTCTTTCTAGTGGATGCTTTTGAGAAAATTGTATGCTCACATGCTGGAAAGTGATGTTAGATCCTTATTTCTCACCAGCTGGGGAATCAGTTTGGAATTGATTATGGATGTAAGTAAAAGACATAAGGCCATGAAACATCTTGAATAAAATGTCAAAGAAGCTACATCCATGAAGTCTCACTGACATGGCTGCCTAACTACAACTGGAATGAGGACAACATTAACAGACTTGTTAACACAGAAAAACAAAAATGCACACAAAGCTTCATCCCTTAGCAAAATCTACAGGCAGCTAAGAAATGCTGAGCATGGGAAAAGCAGTCTTTCCCAGAGAAGAGTTCCCCTAATTGGTAGCTTAATAACAAGGAGTCAGCCCTGAAATCACACACAGCAAGGAATAGTATATGTACTAAGCAGGTCATATTTATATATTTAGGAAATATCTAACTAGCTAGCTAGCTATCAATCTATATATCTATATATATTGATCTATCATCTATCTGCCAATCAATCATCTACTTATCTATCATTTATCTATAAAAGCGATTAATTTCAATATAAAAGCACAAATTTGAAAGAGAGAAAGAGAGGGAGAGAGAGAGAGAGAGAGAGAGAGAGAGAGAGAGAGAGAGAGAGAGAGAAGAGTTCAGAAAAGTGTTTGGAGGGGAAAGGGAAGAGATAAACTATATAATTATAATTTCAAAAACTAAAAATTTGTTAAGAAAAATGTAGGGAAATGTTTTGGGAACTAAAATGGGCAAGGATTTCTTTTTAACAAAACCCCTTTAGCACAGGAATTAAGAACAAAAGCAGACAAATGAGATGACATAAATCTGAAAATCTGCCCAGTAAAGGGAATTCTCAAAGGAGCACAGATAAAAATATCAGAATGGGAGAAAATGCATGTCATGTGTATATTTGACAAGGAGTTGATATCTAGAATTTGTAAGAAACTCAAAAACATTAATAACAAAGAAACAATTTGATTAAAGAGTCAGTAACAGATCTAAACAATAGTCTCAAAAGAGCAGTAAAAACAGCCACCAAGCGTGTTTAAAAGTGTTCAACAGAGTGAATTATCGAGGGAATGTAGGCTAGTCACAGTGCATATCAGCTCACACCAAGAAGCATGGCTACTATAGAAATGTTTGAAGTTACCATGTGCTGCTGTGAATGTGAAGACAGAAATCCTGCATACTGGTATATGAATGTAAATCAGGACGGCTATAAGATAAAACATTGCAGAGATCCACAAAATGTTACTATAGAACTACCGTGTAACCCAGCAACCAACTTCCTAAGTGAGTAAGCAAATGAAATGAAATCAGGTTGTTGAGTAGACATCTGCACTCCACGTACATTATAAAATTATCAATACTAGCCAAGAGACAGAAATAACCCAAGTTTCTATCATCAGATAAATGGGTAATGAAAACACACAATGGAATATTATTAAAACATAAAAAAGAATGAAATACTAACATCTGTAACCACATGAGTAAAAACAGAGATCATTATGTTACGTGAAATAAGTGAACCTCAGAAAGACAAGAGCCTCATGACTGAACTCATTTGGAATCTGAAAAAGCTGATCTCATAGTAATTAGGTAGAATTATGATTTCTCAGAGGAGAGGAGTAGCAGGCAATGCGAATGCTGAGTGCACGGTGTGGATCAACTGAGAAATAGGCCCTCGGGTCTCATGTTTTAAAGGCACAGTCTCCCTGCTGATGCTTTAGGTGTGAGTCCTGGTTGCAGAGGTGGGTCCTGAGGGCACCATTAGGGTTATCATCAAGCCCTTCCAATATTTCCATTCTCATTGCTTCCTGGTCTGTCTGCTATTCTGCTGAGTTAAGGGGAAGGGAGCCGGGTCTGTCTGGCCATGGGGCTAGGGCTGCTGGGGAGGCAGGGTGCCGGAAGTTTTGACTGCGCTTACCCCACACAGGCGCTGGGTGGGAGTTGGTCTATGTGAAGCTTCCAGACAGCGCTCTGGAGGTTAAGAGCGCGTCTGAGGTCCCAGGACCAGACCAGCAGGAGCTGGCTAGGGGGATCCCCGGCTTGCAATGAGGCAGGGGACATCTGGTTCTTAGCCTCTTGGGCACCTAGGTGTGGCTGGGAGCCACAGATGAGCTGAGAATGGGTCTGGCCAGAGGCGGAGGGGTAAAAGAGAGAGAAGCTCCAGCTGAGTCCCTCAGGGGAAAGAGTCTTCGGTTTGGTCAGCAGGCAGCTGGCTTGGCTCGGCTTGGCTTGGTGGTCATGGCTGGGAGCACAGAGAGGCCTGGTACAGGAGACTAAATGGTGGCTATGTAGGCGAAAGCCTTCTCTATGGCTCCCCACTGTGGATTCCGATGAGAAGAGGCAGTCCATGGTTTTAAGGATTTTATTGTCATGGCAGAAAGTGGATGAGTAAAAACTGTACTCGTTTTCTCAGGGTGGGCCTGAGGTTAAATACCCTTTGCAGGGAGGAGTGTCTGGGAAGGAAAGCTTAATTGGCTAAGCACTTCAGGCCTTTAGGTACCTCATTAATATGGAGATCTGTTTTGAGGCTAATGGCCTGTGGACAAATATCCTCTAACTGTGGAGGGCTAGGGGCGTTGCCCTTACATGACTGAAGGACACAAATCTTTGGAGGCCTCCTGTCAGGAGCCGGGAGTCTGGGGGTGTGGTGTAATGCCTACCATTCCTCAGGGTCACCTAAGGGGTTTGCAGCCTGTGCTCAACCAGAAATCAGGATGCCTGCATTTCACGGTCCTATGCTAGTCCATCAGCAGCAGCTACAAACTTTGTTAGGTCAGAGCCCTTCAACCGTCCCTTCTCTGTCATAATGGACTCAAAGCCCCCCCAAACTGTGAGCCAAACCAAGTCCTTCCTCCATGAAGTTGCTGCTGTCACATTCTTCACAGTGAAAAATTACTAATTCAGGACAAGTTATAGTTAGGAGCAAGAAGGGAGGGATTACCACACAGACAGTGACTGCACATAGCAATTATACAGCAATTAAGCTACAAGCAAGATTAAAGTTTTCATTATAAAATATTTTGAGAGGATAGATGTACTTAACCTCATTTAGATACAGGCTATAAATAGGACATAGTGGTCTCTGTTAATACTTGAAACCTTTATGGTTTATTCTACCAGTTAAAACTAAAACTTAAATGCTGGGAGCCAAACCCAGGAAATTACTTGCTGTTCTAGAAAGCCTAGTCAAGGTTAAGAAAGGACGTTCACAGGTCCCAGGAACTTAAAGAATGTCTGGTATTTCCTGGGAGCCAGTTACTACAGTGGGATGGTCTTCGGCAATAAGGATATGACAGTGGGATAGTCTTAGACAATAAGGATTCAATAATGAGATAGCCCTAAGCAATGACCCTTGCCTAAACTTCCCGTTTTGCTGTGTCTTTATATCCTGCCCCCGAAATTAAAGTTTCAGAGCTTGATCAGAACCTCAGACTTACTCTCCGTTTTTGTGAGTCTTGTCCCTTCATTCTTTCGCCCCCTTCCCTAGGGTCTCGTCAAATCCCCGCAGGCTGAGGCACTTAAATATGACATATTACATAAAGAAACTTGCAAAGATATCAGGGTAGTAGGATTTTTTTTCCCTTAGAAGCTGAAAAGATAAATTATAAACTAATAGTAGCTAAGAGCAGATTCTCTGTATGGAAACAAACCAATATATACATATATCATAATGAGATATATACATATACCTCATATATACTATCAAATAGCCAGGCAAAAGAAAGATGTATATATGAGGCCTGAGAATGTAAAAACAAGAAAGTGCTTTGATGTACCCCAACTTGTCCTACTTTGTGAGTTATTTTTTCTTCCACCCCTTTCCACCCTTTTCCCCATTCTATAAACTCTCTATCTCTAGGTAGAAGAGAGAAAAGGATAGATTGGAAAAGAGCTAGATTATCATTGGATTACTTCCTGCTGACTAGGGCCATCAAGTTCCTTGGGGCAAGTTTGATTTTCACTGTAAGCCTATCTATATATTTAATTATTTCTATTTCTTCTTCTTCTTCTTCTTCTTCTTCTTCTTCTTCTTCTTCTTCTTCTTCTTCTTCT
>NW_021612686.1:743-3036 GCF_004785775.1 Grammomys surdaster | reverse complement strand
CAGTGGAGGGCCATCTATCCTCATCAAAGGAAGCAGGCCTGCCACCAAATAAATGAGTCCCAGCTCAGAGCAACCAGGAAGATGTGTGCCTCCTACCCTGGCTTCTGGCTAAGGCTCATTGCACTTAGCAGAGCTATAAAAGACAGCAGGATGTAGAAACACCAGCCTCTGAGAAGAGGATTAACATATTCAGAGACCTGGAGTTTATTGTAATTAAATTAATCCCCTGGATCAAGTTTGGATGGGAAGAAGGGTTGAGAGGAAGTGTGGAAAGGTAAAGATTGTTTTCACACAACTGGAGACTGAAAGGGAAAGAAGGGATGGAGACTCTCAATTGAGTTGTCTGGCTGTTTGGGCTACCAGCCTCCTACCAAGGTGCCTAGCAGAGAAAACAAGGGAGAATGGTTGGAGTTTCTTGCTAGGGGAGTGTCATCTCAAGGTCGCTGTATCTCACACCAGCAGCTCCTTGGTTATATATAAATCATTAAGTCTAAAGGGCTCACTTGCCCTCCAGCAGGACTCCTGGACCTGGCCCTCCTCCACACATGATTGGTTCCGTTGCAAAACACTCCTGTGTTGCAGAACTCAGGGGTCAGGGAGGAAAATGCCAGAGCAGCCAGTGTCCACAAAGATCATTCAGTAGAATGCTTCCCAAGGGTTTAATGCAAAAGCTCTGCCCTGATCTTGAACAGGTATACATCTCAAAACTCCACAGACAGGAACCATAGCCCAAGGAGCTAACACAGCAGGCAGACTGCCTACTGAGTTCGGATCCATAGCACCCACATAAGGAAGTAGTGCATGATGGTCTGCACCTGTAGCCTTAGCACTAGGAAGGCGGAGATGAGGATTCCTGAGACTCCATAGCCAGCCACTCTTGCTAAATTGATGAGTTCAGGTATCAGCGAGAGACCCGCTCTCTAAAGGTAAGATGCAGGATGATATAGGCAGACACCCAACTTAGACTTCTGGTCTCTACTTGCATGCATACAGATGTGTACATGCACTCATGTGCACATATACAAACCATGTATACAAAACACATACACACATGCAAATAATAACAGATAGTACAGGTATCACTGCTTCAGGATGCTCCAGAAACTCTGTAGATAAACTCATAAGCATATAGACCAATAAAAGAAAGCTGATAAATGTCACTGTTATGATTGCGAAATGTCCCCCACAGGGTCCTGTGCTGGAACCTTCCCCAGCTGGTAAGGCTGTGTTGGAAGGTTCTAGAACCTTTGGAACTGTGGTCTAGCCAGCTGATGTGAGTTACTGGGAGTGGGCCTTGAAGATGCTATCTGTTTCTGGCTCCTGCCAGTGTTTTCTCTGCTTTGTGTCTGCTGCTGTGGCATAACTAAACTGATCCAAGCTGCCCTTGCCATGGTTCAAGGTATTCATGCTTTTTAGAGAAAAAGAAAGAGTCAGGATGTGTTTGGTAGAGGCACAGAACAGCGAGGTGGAAGGGGATGCTTCTGGGCATCCTTAACCCCTGACGTACCAGCCACACAATGGGTATAATATAGAATAGAGTTTATGTAGGGCATGAGGATGGGAGTTGAGGAGGGAGGAAAAGAGAGAGAGAGAGAGAGAGAGAGAGAGAGAGAGAGAGGAGGCTGGCCAGTAACACACATGGAGAGCGAGGGAGGAGAGGAATGGGGAGAGAAAACACAGAGAGGGTAAGAGAGTAAGGTAAGAGGATAAGAGAGTAAGAGGGTAAGAGAGAGGGGAGGGAGCAAACAGCCCCTTTATAGTGGGTCAGCCATACCTGGCTGTTGCCAGGTAACCGTGGGGTGAAGCCTAGAATGAATGCTAACAACTCCAGCCCCCATGCCTTCCTCACCACGATGTACTGAACCCTCCACAACTCTGAGCCAAATTAGACTCTCCTCCCTTAAATAGCTTCTGTCTGGTATTTTGTCATATGGGCAAGAGAAATAACTAATACAGTTATATGTTTGGTCCAAGGTCATCCATAAATGAAAAAATACAGCCCTGAACATGATATGTCAAGCTTGGGGACTAGAAAGTATCAATTTCAAGGCTGGGAAGATGACTGATTCAGTAAGGCACTTTCTACTTGTGGTTTGGATGAGAAATGTCTTCCACAGACTTCCGTGTCTGTAGGATTGGGTCCCCAGTTAGTGGCCATTGTGTGGAACCCTTAGGGAGAGGCTTCCTGGAGGAATTGCATCACTCAGACAGAGGTTAAGGTTATATAGCCTGGCTCCATTTTTTGTTCTCTCTCTCTCTCTCTCTCTCTCTCTCTCTCTCTCTCTCTCTCTCT
>NW_021612686.1:0-733 GCF_004785775.1 Grammomys surdaster | reverse complement strand
CTCTCTCTCTCTCTCTCTCTCTCTCTCTCTCTCTCTCTCTCTCTCTCCCTGATTCCTGAGTATAGATCTCATGTGATCTCCCTGCTTCCTGAGTATAGATCTCATGTGATCAGCTAGCTTCCTGTTCCCATGACGTCACCTTTGTACATAGCCATGTCTTCCCCATCATGGTGGACTTTATCCCTCTGGAATTGCAAGCCAAAACAAACCCTTCCTCCTTTAAGTTGATTTCTATGGAATGTTTTCATCTCAGCAGCAGAAAGGCAAGTGGAATACTGTGTGAGCATAGCCACCTGCATTCCAATCCCCGGCACCGCATAACAGTCAGGGATGAGCAGAAGGGCATGTGTCTGCCATCCCAGGGCTGGGGAAGCAGAGTCTAGTGCTGGTTGCAATGCTCTGAGGTGACAAATTGTGGCATTGTTTGGCTGACCGGTTGGGATTCCTGGCCCACCTTGTTTAAATTCTCTAATGGGAGACATCTGCTCTATTTCCAGGTCTCTTGTAACAGTCTTTTCTCCAGACCAAGCAATAAGAGTATAGCAACAAGCCACTATGCCAGACGTTGTTGTAAGAACTCTTGGGTACCTCAATCTAAGGTTTTCTTTTCCTCCCATCCTCTTTTGCATCCTCGGCATCTCTCTTTCATAATGTGTTCTCATTCAACATCCTCCTCATGTACCTATTGTTAGTATAAGTCTGAACCCGGTGACGTCATATTCAGGGGCCTGCG
>NW_021612685.1:0-6500 GCF_004785775.1 Grammomys surdaster | reverse complement strand
GAGATGGGGGTTGGAAGAGATGGAAGTAGAGAGGCTGTAGAGTTGAGACTAGTGAAGCTAGGGACAGAAGTGGCGATTGAGGAATGAAGGAATGAAGGAGGAGAGAGGAGATCAGGATGGAGATAGAGGAGATGTGGAGAGGAGTAGAGTTGAAGATGGAGATGATGGTGTGTCGTCAAGATCAGGCAAAGTGCTTGTTCTTGGCGTCTGTTCCCAGGGAGATGGTGCTCTCCCACAGATCTGAAGCCTGTGGAGGGCTTGCCATTGCTTGCTGTCTCTCCAGGTTTGGTTCCAAAGAAGTGAAACAAAATGAGGCACCGTGGTAACTATATCATTTATTTTTCATTATTGTCACAAAATACCTTACACAGTAACCCAATGAAAAGAGGGTTTCTTTGGCTCACAGCTTAGGCATGGTGGCAGGACCTGGAGGCAGCTGGTCACCTCGAATCTGCAGTCAGGAGGCAGAGAGAGGGCTGTGCGTGCTCACCTCACGCTCCCGATTACTTAGTCTCAGGTTGGTTAGGATGGGTCATCCCACTTCAGTTTACCTGAGTTAGATACGCCTTCAGAGGCATGTGCAGTGTCTACCTGCTAGTGACTCAGGATCCTGTGGAGTTGATACATTAATCACCACAGTGGTACAAAAGGGTGATCTGCCTGATGCAGAGAGGAAGCCAGAGGGAGGAGGGGGAGGGTACAGACCGAAACACCGTGTAATAAAGGGAAACGCTCCTCTTGGTTGTGTGTGTGTATGGGTGTGTGTCTTGGTTGTGGGTATGTGTCTTGGTTGTATGTGTCTTGGTTTTGTGTGTGTGTGAGTGAGCGCACGTGCATGTATGTGTGTCCACTCTGATGTTGCTGTCTCCAGGCTGGGCCCTGATGGACCACTTCCTGCTGGTGGCCCTGGTGGCCCTGGTGTTTAAGGAAGAATGTAATTAAAGAGGGCTACTGGGTAGTTTAAGCTTTAATTGCTGTGTTTATGCCTCCCTGAGCAGAAGAATCCAGGCCTCCACCCTTGGCTATGCCCAAGGCTGGCTCCACCTCTGGCAGAGAGCAAGCATCTTCCCTGAGTGGTGCACACCACACATGCCTGATTTAGTACAGTTAGGTTCTTCACAAGAGAAGCATCTGTGAACTACAGAATTCAAACCAAAGGGCATTTTATGATGGAGACTGTTCTGTGAGAGGAAAAGCCAGCTAGCCCTTTGTGAGGACATGAGGCCTGCAACCTGGGGGCCCGAAGCACAGGGACCTCATATGCAGCTCTGGCCATCGGGCCTTTAGCTCCGTTTAACCTCCTTGTCTGTTTCCTGGGAGTACAGATAACACCTCCCTTGAGATTCCGTCAAGAATTAAGGCTACACACACACATACACACACACACTCACACATACACACGTACACAAATACACAATTCACACATACACACATACACAAATACACAACACACACATCTATGATTTGACTCACCCTGTGAGTCACCATGTGCTCAATGAGGGCTACTATCTGCTAGTCCTGCTAGTACTAGAGAAACCAGCTAGAGCTTAACCATTTTTTTAAAAGATTTATTTATTTTATGTCTATGAGTACACTGTAGCTGTCTTCAGACACACCAGAAGAGGGCATCAGGTCCCATTACAGGTGGTTGTGAACCTGCATGTAGTTGCTGGGAATTGAACTCAGGACCTCTGGAAGAACAAGTCAGTGCTCCTAACCGCTGCACCATCTCTCCAGCTTAACCATTTTTTTTTTTTTAGGTGTTTTGAGACAAGATTTCTCTGTGTAGCCCTGGCTGTCCTGGAACTCACTCTGTAGACCAGGCTGGCCTTGAACTCAGAAATCCTCCTGCAGATTCTTTGATGTGTGGTGTCTGATGGTGAGCGTCAGGAGGAAGTGATGGGGATAGCAAAGTCAGTTGTTACCTTGGGCCATAAGTAATAAAATCAGAATCTAACAGAGGCTTAGTTTCAGTGTCTGGGGGTATTGCCTGCCAAGATTCTGAAGCACACTGAAGTTTATATATCTCAGGGATCAAAGGTAAAAGTGTCAGTCTATTTAGGCTTCGGTAGGATAAGCCATTCTTAAGCCATCTACCATTCGGTAGGATGTCCATGTCTTAAACCTGGAGCCTATAAATGTTTGGCCATGCAGCAATGGGAAATTAGGAGCTAACAATTAAAAATAAGCTGATCTAGATGGATCTGCTGTCATCTTAACGGTTCTGAAATGGAGTAGCGGAACCAGAGCCAAAGCTAGAAGAAGGCAAATGAAAGGAGGGCTTGCCGGCCATATTGGTATGAAGATAGAGGTAGGGTAGCAGAGGCAGGATGAGGATGGCCTCCAGACGCTGGCTCCTACGTTCCAGAAGAAGGAAGCAGCCACCTTGTTGGTGAGAGCCACTCTGGTCTTCAGACCAGAATCATAAGACAGTGACTTGTGTGGGTTTTTGGGTTGGAAACCATAAGTTGGTGGCAGTTTGTCGCAGGAAGCAGTAGGAAACGCATGTCCCATTTCCTCTTTGGATCCACGTCACTAGGTGTGGGTGACTCCTGGTCTAGTGTGGCTTGGGGGCTGTCTTCCCATGTCTTTCATTTCTCCTTGTTCTCAGTCTGATTTCTGTGCCTCTGGCTCACTCAGAAGTCTGTGAAACATAGTCCGGCGCCCAAAGGATCTCTCGAATTTATCCTATGGGTCTGACACCTCTGACTATGGCCTCCCAGAACCCCAGGAACAGGAAAGGATGGTTAAAGGAGACTTCCCACCAGAATAGGATGCCTGTCCCCAACAAACCCAGATAGGAACACCCGGGACACCCCCACACCTCCTCCCAGGAAAGCATGACCAGGCAAGGCCATGTGCTTGGAGCCAAACTACATGTACCATTCCTGACCTGGTTTCTTCCAGTTGGCACAAACGATTTAGTCGTGATAAACCATCTCCAAAATCAAAAAAATCTCTAGTTTTCAGAAGTTCTGAGACCCCGCTTTACACAAAGGAAACTTCCAATGGCACTCAAACAGTGTGTTTGAATCCATCAGGAGTCATGGAACATCATTGTCCTTCTTGAGGGGACTCCACAGACTACAGTGCTTTCCATAAGTGAGTCTATTTACTTTTCAAATAAATTCAAGAGACTTTCTCCTTCCCTCCTTCCTTTCCTCCTTTCCTCTCTCCCTCCCTTCCTTCCATCTATTTTGAGGATGGAACTTGGGTCATACATACTAGGGCACGCACTCACTGCTGAGCATGTTCATGTCCAGCATGAGAGACAGATACTTTTTCTTGCACTATATTGAAGATAAGGTGGCTTTAGTCCAAAGCCAATTGGTCCCCTTTAGCTAGATTCTTTCTATTTTCAACCCAGAACTCTGTTTTTCAAGTTTACAGTAAGTGCACCAGGCAAGGGTGTTGATCTTTGTAATCTAACTTTACCCACAAGTGATAGAATGCCCCAAAGAGCCTAGGGCCAAGTTTAAACCCCTGCCTTCATGTGCTGGCTGCATGGCCTCAAAGGGGGAAACTTCATACACCTTAGTGTTCAGGAGAGATTGTGGCACACAGACACACACACACACACAGACACACACATACATGCTCATTCTCAAGTCTCCCAGGAGAACCCATTTAATGCACCCCACTGACTAGATGGTGGGTGAGTCCTGCACAGAATCGGGTGACCCAGTATTTTCTGGTCAAGGAAACCAAGGGGTTAACAAGGCCAAGCAGAGGGTGGCACAGCTGGGGATCATTAGCTCCTAATGAGAGGGCCAGCCCTGGAAGGAGGAAGCCTCCAGCTGTGAGAAGCCCTGCCCAGGGTGTCTTCCGAGGAGGAAACTTGGGTGGGGGACTTTGTTTTCCTTTTTTTCCTGATGGTTGCTGTCCTCTCCAGGGAAAGCTCCCTCGCATATGTGAGTTTGGTTTGTGAGCCCTGGCTTGTTTCTACTGTCAATGGCTTGCCACTTATGGGGCAACATTTGCTATTGATGTTGGGCCAGGGTGGTGGGGACTCAGTGGTTTGGTTTGGCCATACTGAGATGTATCTCCACAAGTACAGTCAGGGCTGGGACAGTCACCCACAGGGTGGGGCTGGAGCGTGGAGAGTGTTCCCCAGCCTCAACCCCTTTGTCTACAGGCAGGGCTTTGTCCAATTGCATTTTAAAATTAGTCTTAAAAGTTCTTCACATAATATACTTTTATCACATGCCCCCCCAAGTCCTCCCAAGTCTTCCCCACCTCCCCCCCACCCCACCCAATGCCATGTTCCTTCTCTGGCTCTCAAAAAACAAAACAAAGGCAAAACAAAATGAATACCAGAAAACCAAAGTCAAAACAAAATGAACGCTACGAAGACAAAAGACACCAAACTATAACAGCATCCCTCCCCCGCCACACACACACACCATGGTGTCTGTTTTGTGTTGGATAACTGTTCCTGAGCATGGGGCCTGCCCCAGAGTGTGGTTGATATACCCGATTTTCCATCAGGTACGATCGCGCATGGCTTCTTGATCAAAGGTTAGATGCTGTGGGCACTTCCTCCTCTGTGTGTGTGTGCTGTCACTGTCTTTACTATGGGGCTGCCGTGGTTTATGTTCTGGCCTCAGGCTTTGTCCTGGGCGTGGAGTACCTACCACTCCTAACCCCCACCCCCCAACTCCCGGAGGCTGAAGCAGGAAGGTCACAAGGTCAAGGCCATTCAAAGAAAGACTTATTAGAGGGTAGTCAGGATCAGCTGTCAGGCTCCAGGGTGAGAAATAAGAGGGTCAGGTACCAGAGGCTAGGGAGTGGATAATATTCCCACAGCTCTCTCCCCCATAGCACTAGAGAAGCAAGAAAGAGGAAGGAAGAGAGGGGGGGTCCCCAAGGCTGAATGTCTCTCTTTGAAGCACCACATTCCTAAATGGCTATGGGTCTTCTGGCCTGCCCCCCTTTTTCTTCAGTCCTGGCTCCTGGCCCCCCAGCAGTACCTTGTTTAGCTGTTTTGACAGGCTGGGCCCTGACTGTCCTTAACTGCAGGCAGCTGCAGTTGGAACTCAAGCCAGAGCTGAAGTATAGCTCAGTGAACCTGAAAAAAAGTCAGAAATCTGTGGTGCCCCCAAGATGGAGACTTTGGGATAGGGAACTGCCCACGAGACAACCTGGCCAACATGCAAAGCCATAGCAGGAAGAGCCCAGACGACCCTGCCCTCTGACTTTCTCCTCATTATAATGGCTACCCAGGTACTTGGAACACCAGGGTTGTAGGTGACATTTGCCCTCACAGCCACCAGGAACTTGAGGGACCTTGTTGCAGGTCCAGCACCAGTTCTACGTAGAATCATGCACGCACATGGAAGCCTGGGTCAGTCTCTCCACTAAGCTCAGTTGGCTCACCCTCCGTCACAGTTTCGTGCCTCCCCCACGCGGCTGCAGATGGGTCGTGGCAATGCAGATGCTGTAAAATGAAGCGGCCAGGCACCGCATAATGGGGAGTGGAGCAGTGAGCGAGGTCCCGGGGTGAAGGTGCGTGGTTGACATGGCATGGTCAGGTCAAGAACCGAGGCCTCAGTCCCGTGGGAGGAGCACCTTCCCCGGGGAAGGCCCAGAGCTAGCAAAGCCTGCCACAGTGTAACTGCTAATGTTAAGGGCCAGCGTGTGCAGAGATGTCCACCGTAGCGCTCTTCTTCTCAGTTGTTTATGGCCTGGAGTGTGCTCCCCTGCTTTTGCTCCTGTCAGCCTCCTTGTTTATCTATATATAATAAGTACGCTGACCTTCCGGGATGCTGCAGCTTCTCCATCAGAGAACCCCGGTCTACCGGATCCCGGCTTGCCTGTGTCTGTACGTTGGTCTTTTCTGCATTTACTCGCTGACTCTGTTAATCCCAGGAGCTCTGCAAACACACAGCAAAGGAGACATACTATAGAGCCCCGTCTTCTGGACTTATGCCCCATTGTCCAATGAGGAAGATGGTTGGTCACGCCCACATGGAAGGGGAGGAGCTAGGAGGAGGAGAGCAGCCAATGGTGAATTACATTCCCTTGCCACTTCAAAAGCACCTCGATTTGTTTAGCGAGTTGTTTCCATGCCAGGATCTCCCTGCAGGTTGACTTCTCTCCATGCAAGAGAAGAGGGCACCGGAAGATACCAGCAAGGCTAAGATCTGAGTGGCCCAGGGCCAGTTAGATATTCAGTTGACCTGCAGGAGCTTTGGTTTGCATGCGTCCATTTGTTGTTGGGACCTGGCCTCATGCTCAGTATTCATGTGGATCAGCTGTGTACAGAATTGTGACACACGCTGCCAGCTTCTCAAAGACTTGCTTCAGCCTTGACCAGAACTTAGCATTCACAGCTGTAACAGCTCAGGAGGAACATTCAGCAGGGCCCAGAACTCCTGTGTTCATTCCAGGATCAGGGCGATGTGCCAAGCAGGGACCTAGGAGGTCCCTCGCCTCGCCCGGGGCTTGATTCATATTCTCTCTCTCTCTCTCTCTCTCTCTCTCTCTCTCTCTCTCTCTCT
>NW_021612684.1:0-1018 GCF_004785775.1 Grammomys surdaster | reverse complement strand
AAAGAAAATTGAGGAAAGTATAGCACAAGGAGGCCTCTGGCTCCTTTTGGGCCTGCACTGTGGCCTGTAGTCCCCTCTTCCGGCTGCTTTGCTTTTGCTGGGTGCCTCACATTCAGCCCTGCAACTCTGTAGTAGGGAAGTCAGTGGTGGGGTCTGCAGTCCTCAAAACTATTTTCAGTCTGAATCAGTAGAGAGCATAGTTTAAAAAGTGTGTCTGTGTGTGTATAATATATCCATCTTGTATGTGTGTGTCTCTGTGTGTATATAAATATATCCATTTTGTATGTGTGTGTCTCTGTGTGTGTATATACATATATCCATTTTGTATGTGTGTGACTAGGTATGTATACATGCATCCGTCCATTGTGTATGTCTGTGTACACTCTATCATAGCGCTGGGTTCCTTGAATTATTGTCATTTTGTTATCTTGCCTTTTATCCTCCCTTTGGAGTTGAGGACTGAACACAGGGCCTTGAGCTTGCTAGGTGAGCGCTCTACCACTGAGCTAAATCTCCAACCCCGAGTTATTGTCTTAAAAGACAAAGGAGCACAGTTACCAAGGGTCCAAGACATAAGCTCTACTCTGTGGATGCACAGAAGAAAGTAATTTTAGAATAAAAATAAATTCTGATATTTGGTTAGTAATATAACAAGTATGAACAAAATCAGCATGACTCTTACTTTTCTAGTTTTGAAACAAAGGCACATTTTTTTCAGCCTGTTGGAAATTAATGTGTTACTTTGTATTTTGTAGAAAGTTCTGACAAGTACATCATCAATTCTGGCTACCCCAGCTCATGTACTTTTTTGGTTTCCACAGTGCCAGGCAGGGGTTGTTGAGCTCGTGTATGTGATGAATAACACTGTGGAGTGAATTTAGGTGTGAACACTCTTAGCTGAGTATATCTGGCTCCGGTGAGTGAGTGTGTGTGTGTGTGTGTGTGTGTGTGTGTGTGTGTGTGTGTGTGTAGGGGTGAGGCTGAGAGTCTACACACCTGCAGCTTGCTACAATCAAAG
>NW_021612683.1:0-6468 GCF_004785775.1 Grammomys surdaster | reverse complement strand
TGCAAAGGTAGTGTGGCTTCAATAACCTTGCTTGGTACTCCTGACACTTTGAGAATCAAAGGGGTAAGCAGAAGTTGCAGGTGGTCCCTAGATTAATTTGGGGTGGGGGACATCTGGGTAGATCAGTGGTATTCCGAAGTACTCAAGATTGTTCCTTGTGTTCTGATTATGTTATGGTCCAGCACACATGAGAACCTGGATGCCTACTGTCTCCTGAGGACTTCCTTTAAAACAAACCAGCAGTTAGCCCTGTAACCAACAGTAGGAAAGAGTAGTATATCCTCACCTGTGTCCACTGCACCCTTCATCTTTTCCCTTGGGCCATTTGAGAAGAACACAAATTTACTTAGCTTTTTTACATTTTTATTAAGAAAGATATAAACAAACAAACAAACAAACAAACACCAGATGGCTGCAGATACAGCTGCCTTTGTGTGTGTCTTTGCTTTAGTAGTAGGATCTGACTGAAGATGCCCTAATTGCAAGTCTTAGCACAGGGCTCCTGGGCTTCAAACAGAGATCTAGGTGGCCTTTTCACTTCTTCTTCTGGCCAAAAGCCCTATGAAGCCATGCCCAGCACCCTTGGCATCTGGGACTGTCAGAAGCAGGATCCTGGTCAGGGGAGTCTCCACCATCAGAGGTCTCAAGTTCCAGCCCTTTCTCCCTGAGCAAGCTTGGGGAGAGTTGGTCTGGCTTCTCTGTATCTTTGTCATTTTTGTTCACATCTCCTGAGGACACTTGTGGCTCCCTTGGACTCTCACTCTGGAAGACTTCTGTGCCCCCTTTCATGGCATACTTCAATCTGGGACAGTATCTCAGGCATTCCCAGCTCTGAAATACACAAAGTAGGTAGTATGGTTCCCAATCAACAATCCAGTCATCCTCGTAGCAGTGGCTTGGCTCTCCACAGAAACAATGTGGCTCAGACGTGGAACATTGTGGACTCTGAGATGGCAAGACTTGTGCATTCTGCAGTGTGTGCTCTTCAGAATCTGATGGTACCTTGACAAAACTGGGACAGAACTGCATCATCTCCTTGACTTTATCCATTTAACGTTGAGTGCAAGTCCTTGATTAAGAGAAGTTTCCAGTTAGTTAATTATACTCTATAGTTCATGGGCCCTCCCAACCATTACTCTGCGGGAAGATGGGTTTTAAACCCACAATCCTAGTATCTATTGGCATTGCCTAAGGATGCAAGGTTCTGCCTAGTCTGATGGTGTAAGCCCTTAGTCAAAGCATCTAAGGGAAAGAAGCAGATCTGGGAACAGAGGCATAGGCTGGAGGATCTCTGAGCTCAACAACGCCTTGCTTGTCAGAGTCAGACCTAGTTTTAGGACAACTAGGGCTACACAGGAAAACCTAGTCACAAAAATCAAAACGAGCAAACAAAAAGGGAGTGAAGTGACCCGACCGGCGGGTCCTAGTTATTCGTGGGGGCGAGGAGGACCGCAACCTGAAAGAAGAACGGGCGAGAGGGGGAATGGACTCAAGCAAACAGTTGCTTGTCAAGAGTCATGTATTTGAACATGAAATGCTTTTTTATAACATGCTTTACAAGGGGAGGGGGTAAGAGGGGCCAGGTAGTGGGAAAGTACAGAATCTTCTCGGCCTGTGCCTTGAACATGTCATGGTCTATACGGTACACTGCCTTGAATTATGATCCACCTGCTGTTCTTCTAAAGATATAGTACACTGCTTGAGTTATGGTTTTCCTGCTATACACTGCTTGCCAAGCAGGAGCTTGTGTTTGCCAGGCTGCAGGGGACATTGTGCAGGTGGGGAAAGGTAGGAGGTGAGGGTAAGGGCGAGGGTCCCGGCTTCTGGCATCTTCCCCTTCTCTGTTTAGTAGAGAAGGCGTCTTATGATCAATCCCAACTATGTGAATTTTGAATTTGGAAGTCAAATTATGGGGGGTCTTAGACAAGTTCACAACCCCAATACATGGATGTGAGATGAGTCACATCGATGGTCGAAGGCTTTAGGTTGTCGACGATGGGCCACATCAAGGGACCTCGAGGTGGGTGAAAGGAGGGTGAGCGCCCTGTCTTAGGCCATGTAGGCTGCACCCACTCCCAGCACCACGCACTCCTTTTCGGCTGCATTGGGTGGGCCCCTGGGAAGTGGACCTACAATAATCCCGTCATTGGGCTAACTCACAGCCATCCTAGTCCCTTGTAAATGTTCACGTTACCAGCCATTTGTCAGTTTGGGGTGTAATATTGTCATAAAGGAAGGCTCCCCAGTGTTAGTGGCCACATCAAGGGCGGCCTTGGTTTAGGAAAAAGCCAATTTTTGTTTGGGTGATCAAGAGTCCAAGCTCTCTAGTGAGAGAAACGAGGGCAAAGCCAGGCATACCAGGAACCCTTCTGGAGGGCGTGGAAGTCTAGGGGTTGACCATAGGGTGAGGCAGGGGAGCTGGCAGCTGTGTCAGTCTCCTGCGGAGTCACTTCTGGATCTTCTTCAATTTTCAGCTAATGGTAATGAACTTCAACCGTCTTCTTAATGGCAGAATCAACCTGGTTCTTAACAAAACTTGTGAGACAATTAAAGGCCCAGGGGCCAAAGGAGAGAAGCAAAAGAATACCAACAAAGGGTCCTAATATACTAGGCAACAGGGTGGTGAGCCAAGGAGAGGTAGAGAACCAGTTTTGATACCATGACTCTCGTTGTTCTCTGGCTCTTTTTCTTTCTTCTAAACTCGTTTTGACCTTGTCCAGGCTATTTTGGACAAGGCCTGTCTTATCGGAGTAAAAGCAACATTCTTCTCTGAGGGCCACGCAGAGACCCCCTTCCTTAAGGAAGACAAGGTCAAGTCCTCTCCTGTTCTGTAATACCACCTCAGAAAGGGAGGCCACAGAGTCCTTAAGATCTTGTATTCCTTCCCTCAAATTATTTAAATCTTTATCAATGAGGGATTGGAGATGAGCATAGTGATTATTGGAAGTCACCAAGGAAGCTATACCCGTGCCTGCATCAATGGCACTAATTCCTAATATAACAGACAAGGTAAGGGCAGTCAGGGGTTCTCTCTTGGTTCTCAAAGAAGATCCTTGATCTATAATATTAAGAAAGAACTCTGGATCATGTATAAAAAAATGTGGAAGAATGGTAACAATTACACAATAATCTTTAAAATGTAAAAAACGGGGATTAAATATATAAGAAGTCAAACCAGAAGCACAGGCAAAATATGTACCATTAGGTGCCAAAGTATATAAAAAAATATCATTAAGAATCACTGTCTGGTTACAGACTGGAATCAAGTCCCTAGGGGGGAGCATGAAGGGTCCCAAAAGACAAAGGCCTATTCCTGAAATGGAGCTAAGAGTAAGACCTCCTTCGGGCGAACGAGTCCCAAGGAGTCTTTTGCCATCATTGGTAAAAGTGGGAGGGGAGAGGATAGCTATCCCCTCATAGAAGGGAGGAGTAGGTGAAAAACAAATCCAGCATTGTTGATAATTAGGTTCGCTGGTATTATGGATAGCCTCGAGAGAAGCATTTACCAAGGAAATAATAAGGTCAGCAGAACTAAGAGGGCCTTTGGGAACAGTGGGCTGAAACATAGTAGCCAAAGGCGCCAAGGGAAAGGATGAAGACAAAACACCAGGGGCGGCAATCGTAAGTTTGGGAGCTGGATTGAGGGGCTTAGAGGGGTGTTTTAGAACAGGATTAGGGCCCATGAAGGCAACATCTTTATTGGGAATGGCCTTAAGAAGTTTTATTGTAAAGGTGAGTCCTGGGTCTGAGCAGCCATATGACCAAGTAGTGCACTCTCTCAGACGCAAGCCCCATAGAAATCCTCCGGCTGTCCAGTCTTTATTCTTCCCTCTCTCAGTAAAGGAAATGAGGAGGGGGGAACACCAATTACTTTGACATTGGGATCTTAGAGGATCAGCCGTGGATATACCTAATTTCTCCTGTAAATATTTGGGAAGGAATTTCCTCCGTAGGGTAATATAATCCCAGGAGGAGTGGGGCCTCCAATATGCATCGCCTGTGGTCTCACAGCCCCATGATGCACAAAAAAAGTCAGAAGCATGGCCGCACTTGTAGCCCTGGGAATGATCTCTGTGAGTAGGGCCAGGGCATACATAAAGGCCAGATGGATCATTGGCCAAGGAGGTTCTTTTACTATAAGAATTACAACCAGCAAGATGGCCATCATAATTGGGGTTTGGAGCATCAACAGGCTTACCCTGGGGCCAAAAATGAGAGGGAGTTCCCCAGTCAGCACTGGCTCCCAGGGCAAGGGCACAAAGGTCCACCTCCAGAGAGGGCCATGAAGGCTGGGTTCCAAGTGAAGAGCTGGAATTAACAATATCTCCTGCCTGATTTATTACAGCCCAAGTAAAATTATAAATCTGATATGAGGGGTATTGGAGCTTAATACTCACAGTCGGATAGACCTGGAACGTGAGTAGGAGGAGCAAGGCAATTGGATGCATTTTTCTAAAAGGAAGCACAATTAAGAACCATTCTCAGGGGGTGTCCCTGGGGTGAAATTAGCCAATTTCACCAGTCTTTCTGGTAACCATCTGGCATTTTGTTCTTTGGAATCATATATACACGCATGTCCTTTCCCCCAGATAAGAACTGGGTTGGGACCATTCCATTTGTGTGTCAATGGATCTTTCCACAAGGCTTTAGCATAGGAGTCTGCTGTAGTGGGATGCCAAAATCTGTCTGCTGCAGACTTTCCTTTCTCATCAAGGGTCAAAAAATTAAGAACAAATAATGCATGATTTAATAAGGTTTTATTATTCCCATTTTTTGGGGTATAAAATACCCGCTGAGTGTTGTAATTTTAAGAGCATATTCTTTAAGGTCTGATGTGCCCTTTCTACAATGCCCTGTCCCTGGGGGTTATATGGAATACCAGTGACATGTTTAATGTTAAGCTGGGCACAAAACTGTTTAAAGGAGGTACTGGTATATCCAGGGCCATTATCAGTCTTAAGCATCTTAGGTATGGGCATAAAGGCAAGGCGAGAAATCACGTGATTAATAACATTTTTGGTAGCTTCACCAGATTGGAGTGAGGCACAAAGAAAACCACTGAAGGTATCAATAGAAACATGTATATATTTAAGTTTGCCAAAAGGGGCAAAGTGAGTAACATCCATTTGCCAAATTTCTCCTGGGGTGAGGCCACGAGGGTTCACTCCCAGATGTAGCTCGGGTAGGAGTGTGAAACACCCCTGACACTGGTGCACTATCTGGCGTGCCTGTTCCCTAGTAATAGAGAACATCTGTCGAAGGGTCTGGGCATTTAAATGATGTAGTTGATGGGCCTTTTGTGCCTGTTGTATAGGATCAGAGGATAGGGCCAGGGTCGCCAGACTAGATGGAGACCCTCGGGTGGCCCTATCAACAAAATCATTTCCCTCGCTCAGGGGTCCAGGAAGACCAGAGTGGGCACATATGTGACCTACAAAAAATGGATGGGACCTAGTTAAAATTATCTCTTGAAGCTCAGAAAAAAAGGGGGAAGGCATTGGTAGACGGCCGTATAAAGGGAACAGTCTCCAACAAAGGGACTGATTGAGCCACGTATGCACTATCAGTAAACAAATTAAAAGCACAATCTGGAAAAGTCTTAAAGACTTGAATAACAGCAACCAATTCTACCAACTGTGCTGAAGAAAATTTGGTCTGAAATTTAGAAACCTGTCCACCTATATTAAAGGCTGCAACCCCAGAGGAGGATCCATCTGTAAAAATCGATGGTGCTTGAGGAATGGGGGAATTTTTAGTCATTTTAGGGAAGACTACTGCCTGATATTCAAGGAACTGTCCAAGTTTATCAGAAGGATAATGGTTATCTATCTTTCCCTGAAATGAAATACAATTAATGGCCCATTCGTCTGAGGTCTGGAGCAGCCATCTGACCTGGGCAGCATCATAAGGAACACTGACAAGGTCAGGGTCTTTACCAAAGAGTTTCAGGGAGGTTTCTCTTCCCATCCTTATCATCTGTGCCACTAAGAAGGGATAGACAGGCAAAACCTTAAGAGGGGTGGCAGGCAAGTGAAGCCAATACAAAGGTTTAGTTTGCCACAACAATCCCGTGGGGGAAAACACAGTGGAAAGAACCAATAGCCATAAGGGAGAGGTGGGAGAATAATAAATAATAGTCTGTTGTTGAATGGCTTTCTCCACGAGTTTAAGGGAGGAGGAGGCCTTAGGGGTTAAAACTCGAGGGGAGGAGGGATCAGAGTCTCCTCGGAGAATATCAAATAGAGGCTTAAGCTCCCCAGTTGTTAGCTTTAGACTAACCAATAATTGTAACCAATTTATGTCTCCCAAGAGGCGTTGAAAATCATTGAGTGTTTGTAAGGAATCTTTTCTGAGCTCAAACTTTTGAGAGAGGACCTTAGAGGTGTAAAGCTCAAAGCCCAAGAATAAATATGGGGGCTGTATCTGGACCTTCTCGGGAGCAATCTGTAATCCAAGATCATGAAGGGC
>NW_021612682.1:0-1385 GCF_004785775.1 Grammomys surdaster | reverse complement strand
TGTCTTCCTGGGGCCAGACCCTATTACAGGCAAAATCCACTGTATGAAAAACTGAAGTTAAAGGAGAAGACGGTCATGTCATTTCTGAACAAATTAGAGATGGAGAACACTGAGTTCTGTGAGAACGTCCAGGAGCACAAGAAGGAAATTAACTTCTATAGGTAAGTGCAGGTCATGGAGGCTACCACTTGTGCAATGCCCATTTCTGCATTCCTTTGAACTGGAATGGAGAGGCTCCAGGTCTGGTTCTATCCCTTCTGCTTTTTAGCCTTCAGTGTGCCTTGGGCCTTTTGGACTCACTTTTCTTCAATCTGTAAGAGAACCTTAGTCCTCCCAGGGTTATCTGGGCATCCTCAGGAGCCTCTAAGATAACGAAAGGAGAGGGTTCTCTTGCAGAACTGGACCTCTGGGGCTCAGGCAGGGTTTTGCAGATGTGAGTGTGATGGAACACATGGATAGAATGCCCTCCCCGTAGTCCTCCTGATCTCCAATGAGAGTATTTGCACCCTACTACTTGATGTTGCTGCAATACACTGGGCTGCCATGGAGATACCTCTTTCTTTGGAGAGGCAGATAGATGGCGATACCTCTTTCTTTTGGAGAGACGTGGAGCCTTATTTGTGTTTGGGCTACAGACATGATTAATTCTTACCTGCATTGGCTGTTTGCTGTTTGTGCAGTGTCATGGATATATTGAAATATATTGTACTATGTGTTCATGGGAACCTGGGTCCTGGTGGGGTAATGGAACCTCTAAGTAGGAATGGGAGGAAGAGGTTGCAGGATCTTAATAACTGTAGTGTGTTTCCAGAAACCTGCAAAGTCGGCTCCTGTTGCAGTCCTCTGTTGTAAAGAAGTCATTGGTCAAAGTGAGGCAGGATTGCAAGGAAGTACAGGCTGATTCGTACCTTCTCCAACAGTACTTGACTGAGTTGAACCTGAATGTTGAAGATGAACTGCAGAAGACCAACAATCTCCCAACTCAACAACAGCAGGTACGGATAAGCACCTTATTCAGACTAATACTGTCTGATATCATTTGCCCATAGAATCCATCTTTGCATTCATCCACCATCTTTCAAATCCACACTCCCAACCAGCCACCCACTTCACGGACTTTAGTTCTTCTTTACTCTGTCTATGCACAAGTATTCTCGGTAGTTCAACTGTTGGTAGACACTGAATTATTGACAAGTGTATCTTGCAACTCTTCTTAAAGCTGCAGTCTAGTAATTGTAATAGGTGAATTACACATCATACTCTTGCATGATCTTATAATAGGTTGGTTGGTATGCAGAAGTTTGAGAAAGTTTTAGGTCTTGTGACAGGAGCTGTGCGGGGGTCATGTGTCCTCTCAGGTAAAAATCACCTTGCAGAGAGTAAAG
>NW_021612681.1:1749-5755 GCF_004785775.1 Grammomys surdaster | reverse complement strand
TGGTGAGCAGGAGCCCAGTGTGTGAAGAGTCCTGGGAAGCCAGCCTGCATTTATAGGGTATAGACAGGCCCCACCCTTAATCAAAGCACTCATTGATGGGACCTGAGAGAGGCTGTTGCCCTCAAGATCCCTTTGATGTTCCTCTGTTCATGGTTTCCAACATGATGTTGCTCTGTGTGTTCAGTGACAACCTCCACACTACTCCCAACCTCTGATAGCGATGAAGGGGCCCTGCCTTGTTCTCCTATTTCCCATCTGCTTGAGTGTTTACCTCTCAGTGAGGGAAAGAAAAGATCTAGGCATTGCCTAATTTAATAAGCTCATGGAACAAAGGATATTTGTGTTTTCAAGTTGGAGCCTGCTCTTCTCAGAAAGTCTGGACCCTGGACCAGACCTTGCCCAGGCTGACTGGAGAGTCAGTTTTTTGCATGATTCGGGGTATTATCAATCATCGTCATGAAAAGTATCCTTGTGGACACCCTCCTTTGGGGCCATTATAGAGAAAGGAAGATGGCCTTATTATGCTCTGTAGTGAACTGAATTCAAGAGACAGAGTTTGTGACTGGGAAGCTACAGTGGGTGTGTTTGGAGAAGCCAAAGTGATGGAACACACCTTTCAATAATGTGTTCCAGGTGCTTCTTCACACTTGAGACCCTCAATCTATGTAGCATTCCACATGTCTGAGATTCTGCACTGCTTTCACTTTCAAAAAATGAGAACTGACCTACAAGAAATTGCACCCACAAGGTATAGGGTGTCATAAGCTGTTACCCAGTCTCAAGGTGTGTCACATCATACATGAACACTGTTGTGTACATTTTTTAACCCATTTTTCTCACTACCTATACAGCAACAGTTACAGAACATCCTGCTGTTTTCAGTCAGGGTATGGAGTTCCACTGTCTCAAGTGCCCACTCATAATTACATGCTAATAAATACTATTCATTTGTTAAGATATTTGTCATTACTGCTCTGTTCAATAGCTAGCAAAGTAGAAAGAATATTATTTCACACAAACATTAAACATATACATAGACACAATACACACAATAAACACACACACACACACACAAACACACACAAGTATGTTATTGTTTATGAAAAACGACCAATTGAATACATCTGTAGGCTTAGATTAATGATTCAAGCAGCAGACCTTACATTTCAGACACGTTATTGTTTTTCCTGGTCATCACAGAGTTGGTCTTAGTAGCAATTACTAAAATTTACATGCTCAAAAGACCACCATGCTGATAGGAAGTATTTTTATTACTGTGTTTCCTTTTCTGAACTTCCTGCCAGTGTTCAGTACAGAAGTGGTCACTGATGTTCCAGAGACTTCTGAACCAGCACAGTCTATCCTTCAAGAAGAATCCCCTTTTTAAGTAAGGCAATCAAGGTTTAGTTTGCACCATCGTTCTCATTTTCTTATTGCTTCATATTCTCTTCTTTGTGTCCTCACTGACCCTGGTAGCATCAGCTGTCTCACCTCAGGAAAGGCACCTACTCGTGGACAACAGAGAATGTAGAGACCAGAGTCATCTGGCTGTGAAATTGCACACAATCTTTCACATATTTCTCGGTTTACAGAGCCTCGGGGGAAAAGCAGTTCTTTACTCTGTGAGTTTATAGTCTGCTGGGATTTTATGATTTTCTTTGCTTGATACAGGTCCTGTAATGCCTTTCTTATATTCCTCATCCCAAAATAATAGGTAATATTGATATTTCTGTGCTATAGTTCTACTATTACAATTTTCTTATGGATTGACAGCATATGTACTCAAGCATTTGCACTTGTGTTAGGTCAAATGCTACACTCAGAGACTAGGTGGCACATTTGTGCTTCGTTTTTAATGAAAAAGATTTACTTCCTTTTGTTTTATAGGTGATATGCTTGAATGTATGTATGTGTGTGCGGATTGAATATGAATACCAGTGTAGAGTGCCAAATCCCCATGAACTGGAGTTCCAGAATGGTATGAGCTGCACTCTAGGAGCTAGATCCAAACCTGTATCTTCTACAAGAGCATCAAGTGCTCTTAATGACTGAACCATCCCTCCACCCCTACTTTTTCTCTAATTATTCTTTAGCTGCTGTTCAAAAAGTCTAGACATTGTCTCTTTGTAGCAGATGTTAAAAATCTCCTCAAAGATGATCATTTTTCTTTGTCCAGTTTTGTTTGCTAAACCATACAACCTGGCATTTGATTTTCTTTTATAATTTTTCTGAGATTTCTTTCTTTCAATTTAAATTTGTAAAACTCAAGCCTTTGTGTTTTATTGGCATCAGGGAAATGACTACCCCATCCTATGTTTTAGACAGAGTTATCTTTCTTACTCATCCAGTGCCACACCTGAGGAAGTTCCACCTTCTCATGGAGGGTGTTTGGGAATCTTTAATATACAACACCTGATATCACATGTAAATGTGCAACAAATATTAAGAAACAGGTCTGTGGATGGAGTGGGTGGGCCAGAGACAAGGAGGAGCTGTTGTTCATTGCTATTTCTCTTTGTACTAAATCTTGTCCAAGCATCCTAACATATTCAAACATGGCCTCCTACGAATGGAAGTTAACCTCCAATGGCCTCTGAAACCTCAGATCTTGCACATGAGCCACTTGCATGTGCACATTGGAGGACTAGCTTTTTCCATCCTCACAGGCACTAGGATTCTGCAGACTCAAAGTAAGTGCTGGGTAAGATGGGTCACAGCTTGAGAACTTGATACTTCTTATGCTCTTGTGCACTCCATCCTGGACTCTGAGGGTGGTTGTGTGACCACTTGTGCACTTGGTCTGCATAAAATCCAATGTGCAACAACTCAAAAGACTCATAGTTACCCTTAACAATTGACTCTAATTCTTTCCCAGAAATCATACATGTGAGTTATTATTGTGATAAGTGGTAAGACAAAACAAAACAAAACTTATCTTTAGATATTTCTGAAGAATACACATTATTTATTGGTGCTGTCATATCAAATCGCAGTGGACTTGGGAAGTAGAGTGTAGGGAGAAGTTGGAGAAAGAGCATCTGTGAGTTGTTAGTTGTGATAAGTGATAAAACAAAAGAAAACAAAACAAAACAAAAGGAAACTTTTCTTCAGATATTTCTAGAGAATACAGGTTACTTATTGGTGGTATCATATCAAATGCCTGTGGAGGGAATGAGAAATGGAGACCAAGAAGACATTGTAGAGTAACCACCTGTCAACATATGTCTTTCAACCTTGATCTCCTGTCAGGTTCTAAGCAAGGGAAACAAATAATCCAAATAAAAGTCAGAAGATGAGACTCTAAACCACAGAAGTTAAAGTAGAATGTGGGATAGTGGTAAAGTAGATGAGATCTTGACATAGTCCTGTTGGCTAATCTTTAGTGTCTCTGTGTAAGGCAATTAACCTCTTCAAAGTTTCTTTACAAACCCATAAAACATTGGTCAATAAAAGCGGCTACTCTATTGGGTTACTGGGAATATCTCTTAATGGTCGAGAAAAAAAAGATGATAGCAATTAGCAACTATAAGCTAATATAATACACTGTACTTGTTATATACCTACCGACTGCTACCTGGCTTATCACAGGTTTCAGATTATCAGGGTTTCTATGAAGTTGTGACACAAAGCTGCCCCAGCTCTGCCATAAATTACAATTAATCATTCTAATTTTACATAAGAAGTTGTCAAGTTCAATATGATTTGAATGTTTTATCCAATAGCAAATTCTATGGTTGGATTTAAAACTGAGACCCAGCTAAAAGGGCATGGCTCTTTAATTTTCAAAGACCGCAGTGCTCTAAAATCTCTAATATCTAAAATCTAAAATCTCTCTTGGAGTTTTCTTAGTTGTGAGAGAACATTGGAGCCTCTTGAATTCCTGGACTTCTTAGTCTTGTCTCAATATCTGGTTGCTGTCAGACTGGCCTCAGACCTAAGATAGTTTCTTTTTTTTTTTTGTTGGATATTTTATTTACATTTCATATGTTATCCCCTTACCCCATCC
>NW_021612681.1:1154-1649 GCF_004785775.1 Grammomys surdaster | reverse complement strand
AAAATTCCCACCCCCTGGGGCGTCCAGCCTTCATGAGGTCAAGGATCTCATCTTCCACCTGTGCCCGGCAGAGCCCTCTACTCTTACATATTCACCTGAAGCCCTGGATCACTCCATAAGTGCTCCCAGGCTGGTGGTTAGGACTCTGGGAGCTGTGGTTGGTTGGTATTGTTGCTCTCCTCATGGTGCCACAAACCCTTTCAGCTCCTTCAGTCCTCACTCTAACTCCTCCATTGAGAACCTCATGATCAGTTCAATGGCTAGTTGTGAGCATCTACCTCTGAATATGTCAGACTCTTGAAGGCCTCTGAGGAGACATCCATATCAGGCCCTTATCGGCATGTACTTCCTGACTTCCACATCAGCATCTACCTTTGGTGACTGCATATGGGGTGGATACTCAGGTGGAAAGGTCTTCAAATGGCCCCTCCTTCAGTTTCTGTCCCTCACTTTGTCTCCATGTTTGCTCCCTTGAGTATTTTGTTGCTCCTTCTA
>NW_021612681.1:0-1054 GCF_004785775.1 Grammomys surdaster | reverse complement strand
TCAAGGTTCTGGGCTAATATCCAATAATCAGTGAGTGAATAACATGTGTGTTCTTTTGTGATTGGCATACTTCACTCAGGATGATAATTTCTAGTTCCATCCATTTACCTAGGAACCTCTCAAATTCATTGTTTTTAATAGCTGAGTAATACTCCATTGTGTAAATATACCACATTTTTTGAATCCATTCCTCAGTTGAAGGACATCTGGGTTCTTTCCAGCTCCTGGCTATTATAAATAAGGCTGCTATGAACATAGTTGAGCATATGTCCTTGTTATATGTTTGAGCATCTTCTGGGTATATGCCTAGGAGTGGTATAGCTGGATCCTCGGGTAATGCTATGTCCAATTTTCTGAGGAACCGCCACACTGATTTCCAAAGTGGTTGCACCATCTTGCAGTCCCACCAACAATGGAGGAGTGTTCCTCTATCTCCACACCCTCGACAGCATCTACTATCACCTGAGTTCTTAGTCTTAGCCATTCTGACTGATGTGAGATGGAATCTCAGGGTTGTTTTGATTTGCATTTCCCTGATGACTAAGGACATTGAACATTTCTTTAGGTGCTTCTCGGCCATTCGAGTTTCTTCCGTTGAAAATTCTTTGTTAAGCTCTATACCCCATTTTTTAATAGGGTAATTTGGTTGTCTGGAGTCTAATTTCTTGAGTTCTTTGTATATATTGGATATTAGCCCTCTATCAGATGTAGGATTGGTAAAGATCTTTTCCCAATTTGTTGGTTGTCGTTTTGTCCTATTGACAGTGTCCTTTGCCTTACAGAAACTTTGCAATTTTATGAAGTCCCATTTGTCAATTCTTGATCTTAGAGCATATGCCATTGGTGTTCTGTTCAGGAACTTTTCCCCTGTGCCCAAGTATTCGAGGGTCTTCCCCACCTTCTCTTCTATTAGTTTCAGTGTATCTGGTTTTATGTGGAGGTCCTTTATCCACTTAGACTTGAGCTTTGTACAAGGAGATAAGAATGGATCAATTTTCATTCTTCTACATGTTGTCCTCCAGTTGAACCAGCACCATTTGTTGAAAATGCTGTC
>NW_021612680.1:28081-34026 GCF_004785775.1 Grammomys surdaster | reverse complement strand
TCAAGTTTCTCTCCATTTAGCTTGATGTTGGCTACTGGTTTGCTGTAGGAATTCAAGGCCCCTACCTAAACATAGTAAAAGCAACTTGTGGATGCTTTTCAATTTTATGAGATCCATTTGTCGATTCTTGATCTTAGCGCATAAGCCATTGGTGTACTGTTTATGAAAATTTCCCCTGTGCCCATGTGTTTGAGGTTCTTTTCAACTTTCTAGTCTATTAGTTTCAGTGTATCTGGTTTTATGTAGAGGTCCTTGATCCACTTGTACTTGAGCTTTCTACAAGGAGATAAGACTGGGTCTTTTTGCATTCCTCTACATGCTGACCTCTATTTGAATCAGCACCATTTGTTTAAAATGTTGTCTTTTTTTCACTGGTTGGTTTTGGTTCCTTTGTCAAAGATCAAGTGTGTGGGTTCATTTCTGTGTCTTCAATTCTAGTCCATTGATTTTCCTGTCTGTCTTTGTATCTATACCATGCACTTTTTATCACTACTGCTCTGTAGTACAGCTTGAGGTCAGGGATGATGATTCCCCCAGAAGTTCTTTTATTGCTGAGAATAGTTTTTGCTATCCTGGGTTTTTGTTATTCAAAATATATTTGAGAATTGGTCTTTCAAACTCTATGAAAAATTGAGTTGGAATTTTGATGGAGATTGCATTGAATCTGTAGATTGCTTTTGGCAAGATGGCCATTTTACTACATTAATCCTGCCAATCCACAGGCATGGGATATCTTTTCCATTTTGGAGATCATCTTCGATTTCTTTCTTCATGGACTTGAAGTTCTTGTCATATAGATCTTTTACTTGCTTGGTTAGATTTACACCAAGGTATTTTATAATATTTGTGACTATTGTGAAGGGTGTCATTTCCCTCATTTCTTTCTCAGCCTATTTATCCCTTGAGTATAAGAAGGCTAGTGATTTATTTGAGTTAATTTTATATCCAGCCACTTTACTAAAGTTGTTTATCAACTTTAGGAGTTCTCTGATAGAGCTTTTGGGTCACTTAAGTATATTATCTTATCATCTACAAATAGTGATATTTTGACTTCTTCCTTTCCAATTTGTATCCCTTTGAGCTCCTTTTGTTGACTAATTGATCTAGCTAGAACGTCAAGTACCATATTGAATAGATAGGGAATAGATAGGGAATAGAAGGCAGCCTTGTCTAGTCCATGATTTTAAAGGGATTGCTTCAAGTTTCTCTCTATTTGGTTTGATGTTGGCTACAGGTTTCCTGTATATTGCTTTTACTGTTTAGGTATGGGCCTTGAATTCCTCATCTTTCCAAGACTGTTAACATGAAGGGATTTTGAATTTTGCCAAATACTCTTTCAGCATCTAATGATAAGATCCTGTATTCTTTTTCTTTGAGTTTGTTTATATAGTGGACTACATTGATGGGTTTCTGTATATTGAACCATCCCTGAATCCCTCGGATGAAGCCTACTTGATCACGGTGAATGATTGTTTGATTTGTTCTGGGATTCAGTTTGTGAGAATTTTATTGAGTATTTTTGCTTCGATGTCCATATGGAAATTGGTCTGTAGTTCTCTTTCTTTGTTAGGAATTTAGGTAATTTTGAGTGTAATTGTGGCTTCATAGAATGAATTGGGTCATGTTCTTTCTGTTTCTATTTTGTGGAACAGTTTGAAAAGTAGTGGTATTAGGTCTTCTTTGAATTTCTGATAGAATTCTGCACTAGAACCCTACTGGTCCTAGACTTTTTTTTTCTGTTGAGGGACTTTTAATGATAGCTGCTATTATTTTAGGGGTTATGGAACTGTTTAGGTGGGTTATCTGAACCTGATTTAACTTTGGCACATGGTATCTGTCTAAAATTGTCCATTTCATCCAGATTTTGCAATTTGGTTGAGCATGGGCTTTTGTAGTAGGATCTGATGATTTTTTGAATTTCCTTGGTTTCTGTTGTTATATCTCCCTTTTCATTTCTGATATTATTTTGGATACTGGCTCTGTACCCTCTGGTTAGTCTGGCTAAGGGTTTATCTATCTTGTTGATTTTCTCAAAGAATCAGCTCCTGATTTTATTGATTCTTTGTATAGTTCTTTTTGCTTCTTGTTGGTTGATTTCAGCCCTGAGTTTGATTATTTCCTGCTGGCTACTCCTCTTTGGTATATTTGCTTCTTTTTGTTTTAGAGCTTTCATATGTGCTATCAAGTTGCAAGTGTATGCTCTCTTCAGTTTCTTTTTGGAGGCACTTAGACCTATGAGTTTTCCTTTTAGCACTGCTTTCATTGTGCCTCACAAGTTTTGGTATGATATGCCTTCATTTTCATTAAATTCAAAAAATCTTTAATTTCTTTCTTTATTTCTTCCCTGACCAAGTTATCATTGAGTAGAATTGAGTAGAGTGTTGTTCAGCTTCCATGTGTATGTTGGGTTTCTGGTTTTGTTGTTGTTTTTATTGATGACCAGCTTTAGTCCATGGTGATCTGATAGGATGCATGGGACGATTTCAATCTTCTTATATCTGTTGAAGCTTCTTTTGTGACCTATTAAATGGTCAATTTTGGAAAGGGTACCATGAGGTGATTAGAAGAAGGTATATTCTTTTGTTTTAGGATGAAATGTTCTGTAGATATCTGTTAAATCCACTTCATTCATAAATTCTGTTAGTTTCACTATGTCTCTGTTTAGTTTCTGTTTCCATGATCTGTCCATTGCTGAGAATGGGGTGTGGAAGTCTCCTACTATTATTGTGTGAGGTGCAATGTGTGATTTGGGCTTTATTAAATTTCTTTTATGCAAGTGGGTATCCTTGCATTTGAAGCATAGATGTTCAGATTTGTGAGTTCATCTTGGTTTTTCCTTTGACAAGTATGAAATGTCCTTTCTTCTTATTTTTTTTGATAACTCTTCGCTCAAAGTCAATTTTATTCAATATTCGAATGGCTACTCCAGCTTGTTTCTTGGGACTAGTTGCTTGGATAATTGTTTTCCAGGTTTTTATTGTGAAGTAGTGTCTGTCCTGTCATTGAGGTGAGTTTCCTGTATGCAACAAAATGCTGGGTCCTGTTTCTGTATCCCATCTGTTGGTCTATGTCTTTTTATTGGAGAATTGAGTCCATTTATGTTAAAAGATGTTAAGGAAAAGTGATTGTTGCTTCCTGTTATTTTTGTTGTTAGAGATGGAATCATACTTGTGTGGCTATCTTCATTTGAGTTTGTTGATAAATTACTTTCTTGCTATTTCTACGTTGTAGTTTCTCTCTTGTGTTGGAGTTTTCCACCTATTATCCTTTGTAGGGCTGGATTTGTGGAAAGATATTGTGTAAATTTCATTTTGTCATGGAATATCTTGTTTTTTTTTCCATCATGGTAATTGAGAGTTTTTCTGGATATAGTATCCTGGGCTGGCATTTGTGTTCTCATAGGGTCTGTATGACATCTGTCTAGGATCTTCTGACTTTTATAGTATCTGTTGAGAAGTCTGGTGTAATTCTGATAGGTCTGCCTTTGTATGTTACTTGACCTTTTTCCCTTATTCCTTTTAATATTCTTCATTTGTTTTGTGCATTTGGCGTTTTGATTATTATGTGACAGGAGGTATTTCTTTTCTGGCCTAGTCTATTTGGCATTCTGTAGGCTTCTTGTATGTTTATGGGCATCTCTTTCTTTAGGTTAGGGAAGTTTTCTTCTATAACTTTGTTGAAAATATTTACTGGCCCTTTAAGTTTGGAATCTTTGCTCTCATCTATACTTATTATCCTTAGGTTTGGTCTTCTCAGTGTGTCCTGGATTTCCTGGATGTTTTGGATTAGGGGCTTTTTGCTTTTGCATTATCTTTGACACTTGTGTCAATGTTTTTTATGGTATATTCTGCACCTGAGATTCTCTCTTCCATCTCTTGTATTCTGTTGATGATACTTGCATCTATAACTCCTGATCTCTTTCCTAGGTTTTCTATTTCCAGGGTAGTCTCCCTTTGTGATTTTGTTACTGTTTCTATTTCCATTTTTAGATCCTGTATGGTTCACATTCAGGATCACTTTCTTCCCCTCTTGATTGTGTTTTCCTCTAGTTCTTTAAGGGATTTTTGTGTTTCCTCTTTAAGGACTTCTAGCTGTTTACATGTGTTTTCCTGTATTTTTTAAAGTGATTTATTTATGTCCTTCTTAAAGTCCTCTATTGTGGGAAAAAAGCTGTGCAGGTGGTGTCCCAGTGGGTTTCTGTGCTGGCGGGTCCCACATACACGAGAAGGTCTAGGGTTCCAAAGGCTGGAGGAGTTGGTGACAGCAGGCCCCAATTACACGAGGAAGTCCTTGGTTCCAATAGGGTTTATTGTCATGGCGGATGGTGGATGGATCTGGAAGTACCCCCCCACCCCCCGAAACTCAGGGCAGTCTTGAGTGAAATAGGGAGGGAGAAAGGGAGAGGGTCTGGGGAGGAATGCTTAATTTGCTCTGCCCTCTGGCCTTCATTAATATATAAATCTCTAGAGCCTGAGGCCTATAGTCACACCCTCTACCTGTGCACTTTGGGAGGGGCTGTAATGGCCTATGTGACTGAACAATGTAGGTCTATGTAGACGAGACTGTGCGTCAGGACTCTGGGTTCTGGGGATGTGGCCGAACGCCTGCCGTTTCTCACATAGAGTCTCGGGGTTCCAGGCCAATGCCAAGCCATGAACCAGGATACCCTTATGCAGTCCCACATCTCCTCCTCTTTACTTTTTTAAAAATTGGGGGTCACTGTGTCATCTGTGGTGAAAATTTTGGATGAGGAAGCCAAAAGAAAGCACTATGTAGGCCAGAGGGATTAGCACAATTAAGTCACAGGATAAGGGAAGTTGGAGGGGAGGGGGTTGGGAAGGCAAGGGATCATTGAATCAATTAATTACAGTTGTTAGAGTTTGATGGCAATAGTATCTGACTAATCCAGATAAACATTAAGTTTTCCTCACTAACATGTAACTGTAGCTATTTGACTTTGGCAATAGAGTTTATCTGTAGCTGGAGGATTTAACATGTGTCTCTGGATCTCAGTGTGTGTCTCTGGGTCTTCAGTCAGATGGTGTGGCTGAAAGAAGGCAGCTTGGCATCCTAGGCAGGTTCCAGGAGGTGGTGTTGTCTCCACTGGACTTGTGGGAGCACCTGTAGGATAATCACAACAGGGAAGCAGGACCCCGGCAGGGGGGTGTCTGCAAAGGGTGTGTAGTAAGCATTAGGCCACCTGGGAGCAAGCACGTCAATGGTGTGTTGTTGAGATCTTAGAAAGGCAAAGGTGTTTGAGGAAATTTTAGTCTTTGAAGGCACCTTTGAGTCTGTTTTGGATTGCTGAGGAAGAAAAACATCAGGTTAATTATGTATCTTTGATAGGCAGCAATAGTTTATCTGTAAAAGGAAACTAGTTGCTAATTAATGTTTAAAAGTAGTAATCAGCATCGATGATTTAACCTGTGGAAGTAGATAAGATGACTTTTGAACCTTGAAGAAGTCTTAAAAATTGAAAAAAAAAAAAGTTGGACATATATCATGAGTGTTAGAAAAGGAGACATTTAAACTAAAAGGCCAAAAAATTTTGGGTTGAGAAGCACGAACACTGTTGTTTTAGGTGTTCCTGTTGGGGGAAAAGGCATTAATGGCGGATTTAGAAGCAGTAGGGGAGGGGCCTGCTCTGCCATGTGGTGACTGCTCTAGCAGAGAGTGGCCAAGGCATTCCCCATTTGTTTTTGTTAAGAATCTTAAATATAGAGGAGAGAAGAAAGGCCAACTTTGAAGAAAAGCTCAAAGCAAGAAACATAGAGGCTTGATAGGAGAGTTAGAGTCAGAAGAAGTGAGATTCTGTGTGAGAGACTGAGTCATGGGAGAGAGACTCATAGAGGCTGGCTTGTCCTGGCTGTGTCAGAGCTCCTAGGAATCAAGCTGGTCCTGGGATCCTGAAATCCTGGTGTGACCAAACTCCTGAGATCCTTTGA
>NW_021612680.1:2745-27981 GCF_004785775.1 Grammomys surdaster | reverse complement strand
GAGTGAAGCTTCTCCTGGATGTTGTGGACTGGGTGTGGAGCTAGTGCCCAAGGTCTGCTCAGGGCACTGTCTTAAATTGGATGGAACCAGTGCCACTGGCCAAGCAGGGAGTCCTGCATCCCTGGAACTTGTTGGTTCCAGTTACTCCTGGTATTGAGGTGCTGGTTCAGATATTGTGGCTACCTCACCTATGATCCTTGGCCTGTTACAGTACCTGGGAGTCAAGCTTCTTCTGTATGTTGTGGGACTGGTTGTAGAGCTAGTGACTAAGTCCTTCTTCTATGTTTTTAAGATGAAACAGTTTCCAATTATGTTTTTATTAATTAATGTCTTTTATTTCCAAGATGGACTTGGAGCCCTAGCCAATATATTTCTTCTTTTTTTTCTACACTATCATAATCCTATGTAACAGATCTAAGCCCATGGACTTGATCTTCTGTCAGTTGAGCTTTATTCACACAATGATGTTCCTCACTGGAGGGGATATTTGGCTTACAGATTTATTTGGGTCATTGAACGTTGTGAATGACTTCAAATGCAAGGCAACTTTTTACATAAGCAGGGTGATGAGAGGCCTCTCTATCTGCATCACCTGCCTCCTGAGTGTGTTCCAGGCTGTCACTATCAGTCCCAATACATCTTTGTTGGCAAAATTTAAACATAAGCTAAAGAAATATATGATCTATTCTATCTTCTATTTTTGGTCTTTCAATTTGTCCTTCAGCAGTAACCGGATCTTCTATGTTGGTGCTTATACCAACGTGAGTGAGACCAACCAGATGAAGGTCACTAAATACTGCTCACTCTTCCCCATGAACTACATCATCAGGGGATTGATTTTAACAATGGCAACCTCCAGAGACGTATTTCTTGTAGGAGTCATGCTGACCACAAGTGCATACATGGTGATTATCTTGTGCAGACATCAGAGGCAATGCAAGCATCTTCATAGCAACAGCCACTTGAGATCATCCCCTGAGAAAAGGGCCACCCAGACCATCTTGCTGCTAGTGGTTTTCTTTGTGGCCATGTACTGGGTGGGCTTCATCATCACATGCACCAGAGCCCTGTTATGGGTGTATGACCCAGTCAACTTGACTCTTCAGAAGTTTGTGTTGAATGCCTATCCCACAATTACTCCTTTGTTACAAATCAGTTCTGATAACCGAATAATCACTACACTGAAAAACATGCAGAAAATATACTACCAGATTTTTAAAAAAGGGTAGCTTTTCTGTTATTTAAAAAACAATTTATTTATTTTTCTTCATATGTATTAAATTTGGACCGGCATGTATGCATATGTGCTTCTCTGATATTCACAGAGGTCAGAAGAGGTCATGGGATTCCCTGGACCTGGAGGTACAGATGGTTGTAAGGTGCCATGCTGGTACAGCACCAATAATTTTTTTCCCAAAACCATATTTTTAAAAACTGTTTAATAGTTCAAGTAGAAAGCAAGATTCTTCATGTGAGCTATATATAATTATACTCATTCTTTCTTTTGACATTTCTTCTTCCAAGAAGTATATCGTTCTTAAGTTGATTACACATCATAAATTAATAATTCCACAGGAATTCTCTTAGTCTCTCTCTTTTGCTGTTTATAATAAATGTTTCCTTGATTCTGAGGTTACTCAAAAGATGATCCTTACTGATAGTGACTTTTTAAAGCTTTTTAAAAAAATAGTTTAATTTAATCTAAATAATCAAGAATAGTTTAAATATTTGATTGTAGCTTTAATTCTGATTCCTAATTATAATTTCCATGGATCCATAAAAGTAATGAGTTTAAAGTTTCCAGTTTTTACTGCTCATTAAATATTAAGTACTTAACAAGTCTTATATGAAAATTTCATGTTCCTGAATATTTACACTTCATTTTTTCACCCTAACTGAAATATTGATAAATAAAAAATGTGTACATACATATACATGTTGTACGACTTCTTTTTTGTCTGTGGGTATATGCGTGTAACTGTGTGCATAGATGAAGGATGTGTGTGCATGTGAACATGGAGGCTGGGAGACAACTTTAGCTTGCTGTGAACCTTCTCAGCCTGAAATGTGTTGAAGTGAGACACAGCATTGGACATAGCTTTCAAGATTAATGGTCTCTGGACTTAAAGACTGATGGTCTCTGGACTTAGTTTAAAGACTGATAGTCTCTGCCTTCTAACTCTCTAACTATACTGAATGCTCACTGATAACTTCCAAAATATCCTGAAAACTTTCTTGCTTATTCTATAGTTTAAAACTGCTGGTTTCTTTTCTCTGTGCTTTATTTAGCTCCTTATAACTCTCTGTGCTTTATTTAGCTCTTTATGCTTAAACAAGCACTAGGAAAACTTAACTCTTTGTACTGTCTGTGCTTCATTATGTCCTGAAAATTTAACTTTATTAACTATTCCTTGTGCTTTAATAAGCACTAATACCTGGAGATTGCCACATGCTGTTTAGTAACAGGTAATTAAGTAAAAGGATTTATTGCTATTGTTTCTTGCTCTGATCAATCAGCCAGAAGCTTCTCTGGCTAAGCTAGTTAACTCTTTGTAAACAAGAGAGGAAAGAAAGGAATTAAGATGCTTTATATTAGACAAATATGCAGAGACACATGCACATTCATACACCCACACTCTGGCCTGGGTCGAATGTCTGTAATAATCTCTACAGCTATTCATGCATGCTTACATAAATACATATGCCTATGCACATACATATAAACAAGCAGACATATATATTTGGAAGGATGGGTGGATTGATGGATGGGATAGAGTTCTCCAAGCCAAACCATCCAACCAACAACTTCATTTCTATTCTCTGGTCTTTTTATATCTTCTTTGACAAAAAGTTCTTTTTTTAAAAATTTAATATTTTTTATCTTTGTATGTATGTATGTATGTATGTATGTATGTATGTATGTATGTACACTCCAAATTTTATTCCCCTTCCAATCCACCCTCCAACTGTGCCACATCCCACACCTCCTCCCTGGCCGGCCGGTGTCTCCATGAGAATGTCTCTACCTCCCAACCTCCACCCCACCAGACCTCTAAACTCCCTGGGGCCTCTAGTCTCTTGAGGGTTAGGTGCATCTTTTCTGACTGAACCCAGACCCAGCAGTCCTCTGCTGTATATGTATTATGGGCCTCATATCAGCTGGTGTACACTGCCTGGTTGGTGGTCCAGTGTGAAAGATCTTGGGGGTGCAAGTAAATTGAAACTACTGGTCCTCCTATAGGGTCTCCCTCCTACTCAGCTTCTTCCAGCTTTTCCATAACTCAACTATAGGATTCAGCATCATCTGTCCATTGGTTGGGTTCAAATATCTGCATCTGATTCTTTCAGCTGCTTGTTGAGTCTTTCAGGGGGCATTCATGTTAGGTACCTTTTTGTGAGTGCTCCATATCCTCAGTAATAGTGTCAGGCCTTGGGACCTCCTTTTGAGCTGGATTCCACTTTGGGCATGTCCCTGGGCCTTTTTTCCTCAGTCTCCTTTCCATTTCCTTCCCTGCAGTTCTTTCAGACAGGAACAATTATGGGTCAGAGTTTTGGCTATGGGATGGCAACCCCATCCCTCACTTGATGCCCTGTCTTTCTGCTGGAGATGGGCTCTACAAGTTCCCTCTCCCCACTGTAGGGCATTTCATCTAAGGTCCCTCCCTTTGAGTCCTGAGAGTCCTTCACCTCCCAGGTCTCTGGTACATTCTGGAGGGTCCCCCCAACCTCTTACCTCCTGAGGCTGCCTGTTTCCATTATTTCTGCTGGCCCTTAGGGCTTCAGTCCTTTCCCCCAACTCAGTACCAGATCATGTTCCCCTCTCCCCACCCTCCACCATCCCATGTCCCTCCCTCCCTCCTCCCCTTGTGATTGCTTTCCTCTCTCCCCAAGTGGGACTGAGGCATCCTCACTTGGGCCTTTCAGTTTGTTGACCTTTTGAGTTCTGTGGACTGTATCTTGGGTATTCTGTCCTGTTTTGGGTGTGGGGCTAATATTCACTTACTAGTGAGTACATACCATGCATGTTCTTTTGGGTCTGAGTTACCTCACTAAGGATGATTTTTTTTTTCTAGTTCCATCCATTTGCCTGCAAAAATCAGGATGTCCTTGTTCTAAATAGCTGAGTAGTATTCCATTGTGTAAATGAATCATATTTTCTGTATCCATTCTGTAGTGGGACATCTAGGTTGTTTCCAGCTTCTGTCTATCACAAAGCTGCTATGAACATAGTGGAACACATGCCCCTGTGGTATGGTGGGGCATCTTTTGGGTATATTCCCAAGAGTGGTATTGCTGCGTCTTCAGGTAGATCTACTTCCAATTTTCTGAGGTGCCTCCAGATTGATTTCCAGAGTGGTTGTACCAGTTTGCAATCCCACCAGCAATGGAGGAGTGTTCCTCTTTCTCCACATCCTCACCAACATGTGTTGTAACCTGTGGTTTTGATTTTAGCCATTATGATTGGTGTAAGGTGGAATATCAGGGTCATTTTGATGTGCATTTCTCTGATCACTAAGGACATTGAACATTTCTTTAGGTGCTTCTCAGCCATTCAAGATTCCTCTGTGGTGAATTCTCAGTTTAGTCCTATTCCTCATATTTTTATTGGGTTGTTTAGTTTTTTTGGTGATTAGCTTCTTGACTTCTTTGTATCTTTTGGATATTAGCCTTCTATCGGATGTAGGATTAGTGTAGATTTTTTCCCCAATCTGTAGGTTGCCTATTTGTCTTACTGACTATGTTATTTGCCTTACAGAAGGTTTATTCTTTAGAAAATTACCTCAGAGATAAAATGTTACATAAAATGGGAGTTAGAGAATGATGTTAATATTAAGTTCAAAGCAGTGTTTCATTATAATATGCTCATTATAAGTTCAAAGCAACAGTTTTTTCATGGCCTTGCCTAATCATAGTGTATACCTGTAACTTTATCCTTGAACCAAAATGTTTTATTTTAACACAAATTTGCCCCATGTTTATTTTTCTTTTAGTGTAATTATGAAAGCTCATTGTATTTTTATTATTCAGTCTTTACTTAATATTATGACGAGTGGGCACATTCTTTTCTTGATTCTAACTTTATTGCATCTTTATAGCAAGGCAACTGAGACCTTTACTAAAATTTTTTTAAATCATTTGAATCAAATCAGGAGTTTTATGGAATCTTTGTTGATTTGTGTATATAGCATCACTTCAAGATAGTACACTTTAGTAGGTCTGTAGAAATCAGCTAAAAAGGGTGGGTCAATACCTAGTTATTGTTATATATGTAATAATAACAGGAAAAGAATATTAATAGCAGGAATCTTCCCTGAAATGTAATTTTTTCAGCCTTGCCTAAAGGAGCAAATCTATTATAGCTTTACAGTCCTTGGAAGAAGATCACTTGCTAGTTTTTAGCTTCTCCTGGATGGCTCCTGGCATTGGCTGTTGTGTTTCATATGCTATTTACCTTGTATTTTGAGACTGTCTCTCACTGTAATCTGGGACTTGCCAACAGGCCAAGATAATATTCTTCTGTCTCTGCCACTCCAACTCTGGAATGAAAAGTGTTCACCACTGTGCTCCATCTCTTTAAAAGACTTTTTCTCTTTTAGTTAAAATAGATATTTTTATCTATTTAAAATAGATACTTTATACAACATATTTTGGTTAGGGTTTCTTCTCTTCCTGCTCTTCCCAGTTCCTCCCCACATCTCCTTTAGCAAACAACACTAAGATAAAACAAAATCAAATAAACCAGAATAGGACAAAACAGAAGGAAAAGAACCAGAGAAAAAGCACAAGAAATGCAAACAGACATAGAACACACAAGTTTGCACACACAGGAATCTCATAAAAGCATAAAAACAGAAGCCATAACATAGACACAAAGGACCTGTAAAGATCCCATTGAGATTGTTTTGAGTTAGCCATCTTCTGTGGGGCAGGAATGACACCTGCCTGTAAGAGTGCTTTGTTTCTCTATTGAGATTCCCTTGGAGAAAACTAACTTTCATTAGCAAGTGATTTCCAAATCCAGATAGTTTCTGGATTAGTAATGGGAGGGAGGCTTGTGTCCATGTCTCCTTTCAGCTCTAGGATCCCTTCTGATACCCACCTGTGCAGGCCCTGTGCATGCTGCCATCGTCTCTGAATTTGTATGTGTGTCCGTGTGCTGCGTTTAGAAGGCCTTATTTTCTTGGTTTCCTCCATTCTTCTATCTCTTACTCTCTTTCTTCCTCCTTTTTCACAGAGTTCCCTGAGCTCTGAGGGGAAAGGTTTTAAGACTGAGTGTTTCAATATTTCTCACTGTTTCAATATCTGCCTGTTTTCTGGCTGTGGGTCTCTGTATTTGTTTTCAGCTTCCTCAGAAGGAAGTTTCTCCAAAGATGACTGAGCAGGACACAGCTCTATGAGTCTATGAGTAATGCAATATGTCACTAGGAGTCATTTTATTGCTACATTCTTTTAATAGAACAGTAGTATTTGGTTTTTCCATAGGTCTCTGTCTATCTGATCTCATGTTCTTGACCCTACAAGCAGGATCAGGTATGGCTTCCATCTCATGGAATGCAAACTTTAAATCAAGTCAGATATTGGTTGGCTATTCCTACAAACTTTGTACCACCATTACACCAGCAGCTTCCATGGAGGTCACCATTGTAGATTGAAGGGTTTGTAGCTGGATCAGTGTGTACTTTTTTCCTTTGGTAGTATGCATGTTACCATTCAGTACCATGAACAGTAATACATAGGGGTGAAGGATCTACATAGGTAGCCAGCTTGAATTTTTCATTTTCAGTGATTTGTGCAGGTGTTGTCTCAGCAAGAAGGCTATACCACCAGTTTGTGTAGAGCAACCAGTAATAGCCTTGGCAATAGCCTGGATTGTTTGGAGGTTTGCATGAAATACCTTTGGCCAACAACTCAATTAAATATAACTCATTCTTGATACAAGAAGCTTCATTTAGCGATGAGAGATATTCTGTTGGGACTCTGCATCCTCTGTTATTTGGTGATTTCATATAAATCATCTTCATGTGTATGTGACTGTGCATGTAAGCTTTTACTGTATTTAGTTTCCATAATAATAATGTTTTCCCCAATGTTTTTTGGTTTCAGACATCCCTCCCTATATTCCCTTTTTTGCCTCCACTTTCCTCCCCTTCCCACTTTGTTCCTCCCATTCCATCTCCTCCTCTCCTCGACCATCCATCTGGGCTCTCAATCCAGATGAGGGACTATACACCTCTGCCTATAGCTCAGATAGCTCTCATGAGCACAGCAGAAGTGAGATTGCTCTCTACCAAAATCTGGATCGAACCTGCTCAACTCCATAGAGACAATGGCCACATCATGATAAAGAAGGTTAGGCTTCTCCTTCCCTAATATAGAGCTGGCTTCTCAGAAATCATGTGACCAGCAGTTCTGCTAATCTAGCCAATATGCTTGGAAGGCCCTTGCCCCAAATGCAGCACCTCCTCCCTTGTTCTTTTGCCTCTCCAACCTCCACTTTGGCTGTTTCTGCTGGATCATGCAGTCTCTGCTTATTTGAACTTGGCAACACTTCAGAACTGAACTGATGGTATCCTGACAATGAAGGTTTGGAATTGCCCCAAAAGAACTACTTTTAAACAGATCTACATTCCCATTGTTCTATTACCCATCGAAATGGGGTTGAAGCATTTGAGAACCTTTATTAAAGTAGGTTTAAAAAAATATCTAAGCCTGCATTGATGATCTTCAAACATCTTATTGTTCTAGCTTATACTTCAAGTCCTATGTTGAAAACGTATGGAGAGAATGGACATCTTTTTCTTCCTGATTTTACTGGCAATTCTAAGTTTTTCTCTATTTAAGCTGATGTCAGCTATGAACTTATGTAAAGTGTCTTAATTATGTTGAGGTATGTCCTTTGTATCCCTAATCTTTTATCAAGACACTTTTATCAAGAGGGAGTGTTGGATTTTTGTCAAAGGGTCTTTCTGCACCTAATGAGATCATCATGTAGTTTTGTCTTTCAGTTTGTTTATATGGTGGGTTCCATTTATGGATTTACATGTGTTGAACAATCCCTACATCTCTAGGATGAAGCCTACTTGATTGTGGTGGATGATATTTTTGATGTGTTCTTGGATTCAGTTACAAGTATTTTATTGAGTATTTTTACATCTATAAAGGAAATTGAACTGCAATTCTTTTCTTTGTTAGGTCTTTACATCAAGTTCAGTTATAAGAGTTACTGTAGCCTCATAAAATTAAGCAATGGTCTTTTCATTTCTATTTTGTGAAATAATTTGAGAGTATTAGTATTAACTATTCTTTGAAAATGTAGTAGAATTCTGTATTAATGCTGTCTGGTGCTGACTTTTGTTTTTTTCTTTTTGTTTGTTTTTTGTTTTTGTTGTTTGGGAAACTTTTAATAACTGCTTTTATTTCACTAGGGGTTATAGGTCTATTTAAATTGTCTATCTGATCTTGATTTAAGGTAAGTGATAGCTATTGAGAAAATTATCCATTTCTTTTAGATTTTCCAATTTTGTGGAGTACAGGTTTTTAAAGTATGTCCTGATGATTTTCTGGATTTCCTTGGTGTCTGTTGTCATGTCAACCCTTTTCATTTCTAAATTTGTTAATTTGTATCTTATCTCTCCACCCTTTAGTTAATTTGGCTAAGGGTTTTTCAATATTTTTGTGGTTATAAATTTTGAAATGCTGCTTTATTCAATGAAATAAGTTGAGGACATTATTTTTCTAACATTTTTGATTCTTTGTGAATTTCACTTCATGCACCCCAATCCTACTCAGATTTTAGTCCTTCTGTATCTGCACTTCACTCTTGTAACTTCCCAGAGAAAAATAAATTTTCAAAAACCATTGAATAAAATAATTAAAAATGTGTGATTTTTTTCCCTCTGTGTAACCAGTGGTATGTTACAGTATGTCACAGAGTACACCATTTTACCCAAACAGCGTTACTTCCAAATTTTCATGGCAACGAGGCATTGGTCTGGTTAAAGGTCTCTGGCTTCTACTACACTATCAATACTGGACACTCACCAGACTCTGCTCCACTATCCTGTAATATGTTGCCCTGAGTCATAGAGATCTTGCAGCTTTGGTTCTGCGTGACTGGTTTCTTTACATGCTCCAGCAGTTCATAGTTGGGGTAGGTTCATAAACGCTGTTGGGGTGGCCCAACTCAAAGCCCTGGATCTGGGCCTGGGTGGTAGCTGAGTTGGTCAGCCCACTAGCTCTCCTGTGTCCATGCCACTAGGGCCAGCTCTCCTGAGCTGCCCAGGCAAGGGGTGGGGCCAGTTATCCTGCCTGAGTCAGTGAGGGAAGGTGTGTGTGTGTGTATGTGTGTGGGGAAGGTGTGTGTGTGTGTGTGTGTATCTCATTGATTTTTTCAAAGAACTCATTCTTTGTTTCATTGATTTTTTTTGTTTTTGTTTTTGTTTTCATTTTTATTGATTTCAGCTCTGAGTTAGATTATTTCTTGCCATATACTCCTTTTGGGTATTATTTTTTTCTTTTGGTTCCAGAGCTTCTAGATCTGTTGCTAAGCTACTAATATAAGGTCTCCCTAACTTTTTATGTAGGAACTTGTGCTGTGAACTTATCTCTTAGTATCGCCTTGTGTTCCATAGGCTTAGTTTTTTTATTTTAATTCAATTCTAGAAAGTTTTTTTTTGTTTTGTTTTAATAGTTTGTCTTAGCTTATTTTCTATTCAGCAATAAGCTGTTCAGGTCCTATGAGTTTTAAGTTTTCTGTTGTTGTTGATATCCACCTTTAATCTGTAGTGGTCAGATAGAATGCAGAATACTTTAAAAAAATTGTGTATGTATTGAGACTTGCTATCTGTCCAAGTGTATTGTCCATATTGGAGAAAGTTACATGAGCTGCTGAGAAGATGCATTCCTTTGTGCCTAACTGAAATGTTTTATGAATATCTGTTAGGTTCATTTGATTTATGACATTAAAATAGTTCCACTATTTAGTTCCACTATTAATTCCATTATTTAATCTCTGTTTAGTTTTTGTGTGGATGACCTATCCATTGGTGAGAGTGGATATTGAAAGTTACCCACTATCACCAATTGAAGGTTGGTACGTAATTTAAGCTGTAGTAGTGTTTCTTTTATGAATTTGGATGCCCTTGTGTTTGGTGGATAGATGTTAAGATTCATGAAGAATTTCTTGGTGAAATTTTCCTTAGATGAGTATGCAGTGACCTTCCCTATCTCTTTGGTTTAATTTTATTTTGGAGTCTACATTTCTCAGATATTAAAATGGCTATACTAGCTTGTGCCCACAGATAAGCACTAGGGAAACCAGAAATGTTAAGCACACAGGCTTATTTCTCAATGGAAGGGATGTGTATACCTGTTTGCCATCCAGAAGGCTGGAGGTGGATATTATTAATAGCCTGGAGACGTCTGGTATCTTCAGGGTCAGACCTGACCCAAATCCCCCAGATGTTTATCCCAGACTTTTCATCTCTGTACTTTTATCTTTAGCTTTGTTTCTCAGTCAATAAAAGCCAACCTTAAGGAAGATGTCACATGTACTCTCTACTGGTGACTTTCCTACTCTCTCTGTCAGAGACAACATCAGTTCATAGGCCCTCAAGCTACAGAACCCATCTTTATGGTAGAGGTAACATGTACTTTGCAAAAGAGTTTCAATGTAATCTTTCCTTAAGCTTTATTGTGCACATGGAATTGAGATAATTCTTACCAGGAAACATTTTTCTAAAATTATACTTTACTTAAGTATATCTAAAATAAACTTCCTGTTGCCATACTCAAGATGTTTGAACCAGCCTAACTAAATTGTTCTGACACAAGTTTTCTTCTTGGTTCTCATTGATCAGTTCCCTGCTAGTACTGATGGTCATAAAACCCCCACACGAAGTGATATGAAACCTTGATCTTTAGGTATGTTTATTGGATACAGCAGAAGGACGGATCCTGTTTTTGCATCCATTCTATTATTCTGTCTTTTTATTGGGAAATTGAGATGACTGATGTTGAGAGCTGGTTCTGCTGAGTGATTCTTGACTTTTCAGTCTTGAGGCCATTCTGATCCTTGAGCCCAGCAATGAGTAGGGTAGCTGATAGATAGGGAGATTGGCTCTGCAGTTCCTAATCAAGGTTTTGGTTGGGTTCCATGTTGTCCCAGAGCTCAGTGGTTGCTGTTGGTGCTGGTGGGGCTTATAGGCAGGCAGGCAAGTGGACACTCAGCTCTTTTTAAATTCAGTTTTTGAGAATTTAGTACATGAACATTATGTATTTAGATCATATCTATTTCTATTCCCCCAGTTAGTTCTTCTTTTTTTTTTTTTGATGAAATCACTTGATTAATACTTAACATAAGTTTTCAAGATTTTAATATGTTTACTTCAACAATAGTACATATGCTAAACTCCCATACTGAATAACTTTGTATTAAACAGTGTCACCACATTACCAATACTTTGCCTTCTCTTTTTTATATATCTGCTTAATCTCTGGTAATATTTATTCCATTCTCATTACATATATTTATAACCTTATTTAAAAATCAACTTTATGGTGCTTGTCCTTTGGTATCTAGAGTATTTTCTTAAATAATATCATTATGATTCATCTATATTTCTACCAAAGAAAAATGTATTTATACATATTAATTTATAAGGTAAAAATAATTATATTATGTATATAGTATTTTGCCATATATAACATACCAATCAATATACATTTTATTTTATCTTAGGTCTTGTGAACAGTGTGGACATGAGTACTAGAAAGCAGTTATTTTTCAGAATTAATTTAATGTCCTGTATATGCATTAACAAAAAGTGAGATCATCGTTTGAATTTTGTAATTCTATTTTGAATTTTTCTGAGGAACCACAATACTCTATTACATAGTGCCCGACTCAATCTTACCTTTCACCAAAATTGAACAGACATTTATTTTTCTCCGCATCCTAACCCTTGTTCTCTACTGAAAGTTTGATAAAAGTCATTCTAATATTTGTAAGGTGATATCCCATATTGTTTTGGTTTGCTGTTTGCAGATAATAAGTAATATTGTACGTTTGGCCATTTGTATTGTTAGAGAAAACCCTGTCTGATTCTTTGTATTTTAAAAATGAGTTATTTATGTGTTTGCTGAGCTAAATGAGTTTTTTTGTGTGCTTCACTGGCCAATTTATTAATTGGATTTCTTAATTTTTTATTTTTTGTATATTCAGATAATAATCCTGTCAGAAGTATAACTGGCCAAGATTATTCTCCCATTCTGTGGAATGTCTTTTCACTTTATTTACTATTTCCTTTGCTGTGCAGAAGCTATTTAATTTCACGAGGTTCCAGTTGTCAACGGTTGACCTTCTTTCCTGCACAACTAGAGTCTGATTTAGAAACCCCTTTCCTATTTATATATTGAGGTGTTTCCCCTACTTTTTTCTTTAATGGTTGCAGAGATTCAGGTCTTATATTAATGTGTTTAAGACACTGGGAATTATTTTTGTTGTTGTTGTTCAGGATGTTAGACAGGGCTACAAATTAGCTATCTCAGAGGTGGACATAGAATTTCCTTCACTATTTGATGAAAAGGCTGACTTTTGTACAGTGTATATTGTTGGAATCTTTGTCAGAGATTTCTGGTTGCAGCTACCTGACCTTAAGTCTGGGTATTCTATTTCACTGATCTATTATGAGATTTTGTGCAAATACTGTGTTGTTTTTATTATGGCTGTGTAATACAGTTTGAAATGAAGGACCATGATAAATCCTACAACACTCAATGGATATAGAATAACTACTTTATCTACTATACTATAAGTCTCAATATTCTTCCAACAAATTTCAAATCATAGTAACTACATTATCAAATAAGCCACTTGTTTTTAATACCAATTGGGGAACCTCTAAGTGAAAGGCCATTCCAATATTTAATGATTTAATATCACAAATTCAAGTATTTCTAAAATGGTTATGATGGTATGAAGAAATATATTGTATTAGTTTTCTGGATGTTTCTATCTTATATCCTAATGCTTAGTCATATATTCTGTTTTAATAATGTAGAACCCTGTTTTTAAGTCATTTGAATATTATACTGTACTAAGAATTTATTCTACTTTTCATTAATCTAATGCAACAGTGAAACTACTGCTTCTGGAAGAACTCTAAGATGCTTCCCCAGACATGCAGATCTCATCCCTAATTCTCTGTCCATACCATTATTAAAGATCTAGGATACTGCTTTTAATTGAAATCATTCTATAGTGTCCTCTGTGGTCATTTCTGAATTCTAGAAATGTAGGGCATAAAAGGCACTAGTTGAATTATGTTGAATAATCAATATACGATGTATCCAAGAAATAACCCCTCCACAATCCAAATACAATCCCCATCAACACCTGATTTGTGTTGTGTCAAGAACAGTGCTAGGCACTAGACAAAGAAGATTTCTTGAGAACCATGTTTTCAATATGGTCTAAATGCACTTTCCAGCCAATCTACTGACTACAGCCTGTGTGGCAGTTAACAATTGCATGTCTTATCATTTCTCCTTCCAAGAAAAATTTATAACCACCTGCACTGTTTGAAGTTGTACCTATTGTGAATATCTTCCTAATTTCTTCTAATGTCCATGTGTTTTATCAAGTCCAAAAAGGCTATTATTTCCTGCTTACTTTGTCTAAGCAGCATACTGTCTTCCATATAGTGGACCAGCATGACACCTTGAAGAAGATCAAGATCTCTTTGAATTAATTTACAATAGAGGGCTAATAGAGAATTGACACACCTTGAGATTAAAAATATAAAGGTCTACTTCTGGCATTTCTAGATGAAAGCAAATTACTTTTAATGATTGATATAAACAAGAATTAAAAAAATTTGTGAGATCATTATCTGCATATCAGATGTCAGGAGATACATTAATCTGCTCAAGTAAAGAAATCGAATCTGGTTTATCAAGTGCAATTAGAGTCACTTCCTCACTAACTTCATCACCATCAACAGCCATTCTCCATCAGGAATGCTCCATTATGGAATCCTCCATATGTTTTCTATGGAGAATAATGTAGTTAAAGTGAGATGTGGTAGGAACCATAACCTCTGCATCTTTCAAATGCTTGGTGATGGCATTGACTTCTGTAATCCCTCTGGGGATTTGATATTGGTTTTGGTTTGCTGTTTTACTTAGTAAGCACAACAACAACAACAACCCAAAGTCCAGTAGTCTCAATTTGATCATTCCAACCATAATAACCCTCACACAACAGGTTAGGGAGCATATGTGGAGCTTTCTGCTGTGAATAACAGTTCCTGAAAAGAAGTGTGTCTGGTTATGAACAAAAAACTCCAGGAAGGAATTCAGTTTTGCAGAGACTGATGGACTGATTGGGATCTCAATACTGTGGAGAGACTGGAATTTTGTAAGTTCACAGGCTAACTAATTTTCCTTAGGTAAGTGTTAACCCTCTGGAACAGCCACTCCTTGCCTTACTCTGTGTCTGAACTAAGACCACAGAATAATAAGTAAAAGGACTTTTAGAAGCTATTGATTCAAACTAACACTTTGAGATAATAAAGACCTATCAGAAGATGCTGCCTTAGCAGAACACTAGCTTTCACTGATTCAAGGGCTAAGAATGTCATTAGATGATATCTTGAGCCTGTAGAAAAGCTTCCTATATCTCGATGTATCCACCTCTCTGATGTGCCCTTTTGTTTTGTTTTTGTTTTTGTTTTTTGTTTTTTTGTTTTTTTTTTTGAGTCAGGGTTTGTCTGTATAGCCCTGGCTGTCCTGGAACTCTGTAGACCAGGCTGGCCTTGAACTTAGAAATCCGCCTACCTCTGCTTCCCAAGTGCTGGGATTAAAGGCGTGAGCCACCATCGCCCGGCTCCACCAATGCCTTTTAAACTTGCCCTGTTTATAATTTTTTTTTGTTCTGTTGAACTATAAAAACGTTATGAAACCATTTCCATATTGAAACACGGAAGTGTTAGGTAAGCTGAATCTGTATTCCTAGGCCATGGTCACTCATACTTGGTCTCGAATAAAATGAGCCTTTTATTTCTTTGAAGTGAGAGCTGTTTCTTTTGCTGACACTGACAACTTCTAAGACTATATGTCTTAATTATACTTCCTGGGATTGTGGAAATAACCATTACAAATCAGATCTTAGCTACAATTTCATCCATCACCTGATACTCATTAGCCTGTACTTTAACTGAGAAGTCATGGTGTTTTTGAGGTCTTCTGGAATCATTGTCAATTTAGAACCAGTATTAAATAAGCCAGAAAAATCTAATAGTTTCTTTTCCTCCAATGTATAGTGACCCTAGTAAAAGGCTGGAGGTCTTTCTCAGGAATAATGAGGAAAAGGTTATGAGTAAAACTTGTTTTGAGCTGCTCAATGTGCATGCTGGGAACTGAACCTGATTCCTCTGGAAGAGCAACAAGTGTTCTTAACCACTAAGCAATTTCTCCAGCACCAGGACAATCAAATATCAAGCAGTGAATCCACTCAAACTTTTCAGATTGCCCTGACTCCTAAATTAATTTCATCAAGATTAACCAAGGGATATTGGGCATCCCCAGCTCTTCAGTAGGCCAGCTTGTGACAAACAGTTCACTAAACTGTATTTGCATTATGAAAAAAAGTGTGAACCTCAATGTTAAACCTAGACTCTGTGCTCAATTATCTTATTTCAATAAACTCTGACTGATCCAGTTTTACATTCCTTCTGCCATTATCTCACAGCCTTAAAATCCATTATGTCACATATTCCCCAGACTTGTACTTGAGTGAAACAGCAATCTCATTACGTTCCTTGGAAACTCAGCATCCCTTCTCTTGGCCCACACTTGTATCACCTCTAGGGGCCTATTTAACCTTGAGTCTAGTTATAGGTTTACAAGATGCAATGATAAGTGGGCCCTGAGAGACATCAGCATTGTCTGTTCTGACATTTCCTGTAAGGAAAGTCACTCCTTGCTGCACAGATGCAGGATTCTCTCAGGCAAGGGCAGAGAGAGCACCATTGCTGGGTAGGAATGCATCTTCTGCTAAGGTCAGGGAGACTCAGGTGCTGTGAGCCCATCAGAATCTGAAAATTGATCACCTGCCGCATTTTAAAGGTCCTCCCACACAACTCCATTCCAAGTCAAGATCCCACTTTTCCAGTCAAGTGCCCTGTCTTTAACTCAGAGAAACTTTCAAAGCAGGGAATTAAATTTGCATTATCAGTGAGCTGACCACTGAAGGAGGACTTCCATTTGTTTTCCCGCAGTTCTGATGAGAGACCTGTTGTGGCATCCCAGGGAACAGCACTACACCACAGTGTCCCTCCCCTTTTCCTTAGTCTCATATTGACTTTTTCCTTGTTTCTTGGTTAGTGAAAGAAGCAGATTGCAGAATTATGGTGGGATATGATAGGGATCTCCCTTAATATAGGCAGGGCATGATACAAGCCATGAGGTTTTTGAATCTGTGCTACAATTCCGCACTTCCTCATTCTTTTTCCTCGTGGTTGGTGCTACTCCAGAGGCAAGTACATCAGAGGGAACTCTGTTCCCAGTTCCCGTCTTCCTAGAGACAACAAAACACCAGTGGCTATCTCTTTTATACTCTATCCTATACTGCCAGAATGGTCAAATTGATCTTTTTCATGTGGTATTTGATGGTGTGCTACCCTGTAAACTCCAAGATGAGAATAAGAAGATTCTACTGGCCAAATCTATCAGTATTCCACAATAACCACATCAGACTGAGGTCTTCCACCCGATCAGCCACTCCTCTATATCTTGCATAGAAAGCAACACTATGGGTCCACCAATTTCTAGTTGCCCTAGAAATTGGATAGCAGCCAAGCCAGTGGCTGTCCATTAAATAAACTGTGCCATGTTCCACAGTAACTCCAGGGAATGCTGAGTCCCATATTCTAAAGCCCATTCTTTAGTATAATTCAGTACAGGGCTTGGCACTGTAGCCATCTTTGTGCATTTGGTACTTCAGGTAAAAGCTGCAGTGCTGCCCCACTGGCTCCCTTTGCCTCTGTTGGGGCTTCAGCTTAAGTAATGGACTTTGAGTCACAGTCTTTATCTGTCCTTCATCTCAAGGCCTGCCGCACTAGGGCTCACCTTGTACTCTGTTATTTCCTCCAAGACTTGTGGGAGGAAGCTCAGTTTACATGCTCAGGATGTAGAGGATGCATCCCTGGCTTGAAGTTAAAGCTTGTCTCTTAGAGTGAGGGAATCAAAAATGGCTTCAAGGTGCCTTAAGCAATTCTCTCTAAATCTCCGGAATCCTCAATTCTTTCTCTAATTTCTTCTACCTTCTGTTTTGTGATACTTCAGTCAACTTGTGCTATGAATGCCACAGTGATCTTCAGAGCCACTGAATATTCTCTACAACACATATGATCTGAACCCAAGAGATAGTTTTAATGTACACTGAGTAAAGATCCTTTTGCTAAGAAAATGTCTATAAAGCCAGATAATAATTGTCAAAGTAGAAACAATGTGAAAGATCAAGCTACTATCTCTTCTCCTAAGTTCACCAGTCTCACAGAAATGTCTACCAACAAGAAAAACCTAGATAAACCTCAGGACACAAATTTATAGGGACAACTATAAAGTTTATTAAAAGGTTTAAAGCAGATACAAAGAACTCAATGAAACAAACGAGACAGAACCTAAAGGGAATAAATGCTCGAGTAAACACAAAGTAATGGTGATGGAAATGGAGACAATCCAGATCCTGAGAACGAAATTTCATAAGGAGATAGAAATATGAAGAAGACTCAAGTGGACATAAATATGGAATTTAAAACCCAATAACTTAACTAGAAAACTCAAAGAAAAGCCTCTCAAGTAGAAGTAGAAAGTAGGAGAAAGAATATCAAGACCTAAAGATAAAGCAGAAAATCTAGACCAAACAATTATAAAATATGAAAACTTAACACACATACACACACATCCAAAAAGAGAGAGACAGAGAGATAAAGAGAGAGAGAGAGAGAGAGAGAGAGAGAGAGAGAGAGAGAGAGAGAGAATGAGAGAGAAATGGAACACACAGGAAATGTAGGACACAGTATTTAAAAAGCCTTCAAATTATAGGCATAGTTGAGGGAGAAGATTCCAAAGTAAATAGCATTGACTTGTTCTTCAAAAATATCATAGAAGAAAACTTTCCAAAACTAAGAAAATACATAACCATACTGATGCAAGAAGCACATAGAGCACCAAACAGGAGCAGAAGAATAATATCCCCACAGCATATCATAGCCAAAATACGGAGTATATATAACAGTAGCAGCAGTAGCAACAGCAGCAGCAGCAACAACAACAACAACAGCAACATCAACAAAACTATTAAAAAGCTTCAAGAGAAAAACTGCAAGTCATATATAAAAGGAAAAACCATCAGAATAACAGTTGATTCCTCAATGGTAACTTTCAAAGCCAGGAGATCTAAGTCCTAAAGGACTATGAAGGACAGGCAAACAAATATACCTAGAAAGACTATCTGGCACAACTAAAGGAGAAAGAAAAATTATCATGGTATAAGGAAAGTAAAAAAAATTGTATTCAACAAACAAGCAAAAATACCATAAGCAAAAGTTCAGTCTGGGGAATGAACATAGAGGAAAGACTGTGGAAAGAAATACAGAGTCACCTCCCTGTCCAGCAATAGGCAAACAGACACCTTGTATGATGTTGTACTTATATCAGTCAGGGCCAAAGCATGGTCATGAACAAAGGTTCATCTTCCCTTGATGCCTGGCTTGGTAGCCAAGGATGTCTTATGCCTACGACACCAAAAGCATCAAATGAAATCAAATCAAATACAGACAACACAATGCAGGAGGAGGAAGAGAGACCTAGATCTGCAGACCACCATGATGTTCACAGACCTGCCTCCAGCTCATGGCACAGCAGGGCCATAGACATCTGCTTGTTACTGTGCCATGCAACATTGGATGGAGGATGTTGTTCAGGGACTTGCCAGACATGTGACCAGTCTATAGCAGAAAGTCACCACAAAATGTGCAAGTATGTGGTGGTCAGATGGGAGAGAAGGAGAAGTGGAGCAGTTCGAACGTTATGAAGAGCCATGGAACCTTCAGTTCTAGGGTAGAGAGGACACCATGCTGTGACTATCCAGCCCAGTCACGTGCAGCCATGATGTGTCAAGGGGAGGTTCTGATGCTAACCTTCTTCCCTAATTGGTCCTTGATTTGTCAATAAAGAAGGCAGAAGGCCAAATGTTGGGAAGAGGGTATAGGTGGGACTTTCTGGTCTCAGGAGGAAAAGGTAGATGCAAGAAAGGAGAGAGGCTTTTTCTGTCATGTTTTCTGCCATGCTTTGGAGGAAGAAGGACACAGCAATCATATAAGACCTTGAAGGGAAGCTAGGACTTGTGGCCTCCACTATGGATGGGTGGCCAAGAATGTTTGGCAGGGGGTAGGTGGAACAAGCCATTAAGTTTAGGGTGGGAGAGACAGAGATAATAAATTGGTATGGGCACATCTTTCCAGATGGGAAGTATCTGCACCCCGCAGTTTCGCCAAGTAGGCAAGTTAAAAGGTAATGGCACTGTGTGTGTGTGTTTTATCTACTGATTCAAGGGTCTCAGGAATGGGCGGGTAGCAAGACCCCTCCCGGAGCAAAGGATGGTAGAAAGAGAAGTGTGGTTAAGGCTGGTGGCAGCCAATCCCAGAGGTAAGCCAGGGGGGAAAAAGGAAAGCCAGGAGAAGCTGGTAGCTTGTTGCAAGAAAGGCTTTAAAGCTACACTCAACAATCCTAAGGTCCCAGCCTGAGCTGTCACTGAGAGCCACATCTGGGTCCATGGCTATGCAGCAGTAGGGGTCAGTGTTTGTGTCCATGGCTCATATTACCACTTGAGATTATGGGGATGTCCCTGGTTGGGACAGATACTGGGGACACGTGACTGTCCAGGACCTGTGTTGAACTGGCCCCGCCTCTCACTGAACATGGAGCTCTGGAGAGCTATCTACATCTTTTTTTCCTGTAGGAGCTCTCAAGAGAGAGGTTCCTGTGCTTCTCCTGGGCAGCACAGCAGGGCTAACCCTAGTTGTGAGGATGTGGGTGAGCTACCCCTGAGGGTGAGAGCTTGAGAGAACTGGATGCACCACTCCTCTGCCATGAGGTTGCATAATCCAGGAGTGATGTCCTCCCAACCTCACCATTCACTACCTGTGCCAAGAGAGAGAACAGACTGTGAGGTCATGAGAACCAGTGAGTTAGCCCTGCCCTCTCAATGGCTGTAGTCCTCAGTGAGAAAGGCCCTTGTACTTTGTCTGGGCAATACACTGGAACTGGCCCTGATGTTGAAGGCACTGGTGAACCACTGAGTATGAAGACAGGAGAGCTGACTGAGACCCTTAGAAGCTGCATCACTTGGGAGAGTGGGTCCTGAACCTTGACAGGGCAGCGCAGTGGAGCTGGGTCTGAAGGCAAGTGTGTGGGTGAGCTGACTCTGAGGGAGTGAGAACAGGAGAACTGCTCCTGTCTCCCTCTGATGGCAGCAATGGGTAGGTTAGCTGGAGCAATACTGGATAAGGGAGAGCTGAAAGGCTGCCCAGCTCAGCTACCACCCAGGCCCTGAGATCCAGGGCTCAGAATTGTCCCACCCCAAAATCTATATCATCTGTGAACCTTTGGGGTGAGTCAAAGGGATTGTCCTGCTGTTCCAAAGCTGTAGGTTCTCCATGATACAAGGCAAGAACAGGATAATTGGGAGGAGTCCTGATGAAGATCCAATATTGATTGTGTCACAGAGGCCACAGCTATTGAATGACGCCAATGACTCATTGCAATGCACATTTGCAAGTAAAGATGTGTGGAGAGAGGAATATACTGTAGGACACACTGTGACATATTACAGCTTCTACAATGAGATGTTTTCTATGTTTTGTTGTTCTTGCTGTTGTATGTGTATTTTATTTTTGGAGGGAGATTCCAAGGGCCAAGAATGGATATGAGGGGACAGGAAAATGAGCAGGACTGGGGTAGATGATGTGAAACTCACAAAGAATGACAAAAAAAGTTTTAAAGAAATTACAAAGTGATAATTATTAAAATACAGGGACTGCTGATAACATATAAACTCCACAAAAAATCAGCAACACAGTGTCCACATCTCACACACATATGTTAATAATAGTTTTAAACACCCGTGGCCACAATTTCCATTCAAAAGACAGAGACCAACAAAATGGATCACATAAATAAAACCGATCAATCTGTATTGTACAAAATCCCCACATTTTAGCTGTAAAGGCAGGCACCACCTTAGAATAAAAGGATGAACAGACTTACTCCAATCAAATGGAACCAGGAAGCAAGCAGGTGTCATTATCCTAATATCTGATAAAATGGATTTCAACTAAAACTAATTTGAAGAAATAGAGGGGGACACTTCATTTTACTCAAGGAAACATGTATCCAGGAAAGCATTACAATACTGAACATATATGCATCAAATTTAGGGGCAAGCAATTTCATTAAAAAGAACATCTACTACTGGATTAAAAGACTCAAAACAATGTAAATCAATTAACAGTGGATGAGTTAAATACATAACTTTCTCCAATAAGTAAGTGTGGGGGCTTGAATATACTTAGCCTATAGAAAGTGGTATTGTTAGGAGTTGTGGCCTTGTTGGAGGATGTGTGTCACTGAGGGGGTGGGCTTTGAGACCCGTAAACTTGATGCCCATGAGACAATCTTCTCCTGGTTCCCTTCAGAACATGAAGTAGAACTCCCAACTTCTTCTCTAGCACCATGCCTGCCTGGACACTGCCCTGTTTCCTGCTTTGATGGTAATGGAGTGAACTTCTGAACCTTTAAGTTAGCCCCAAATAAATGTTGTCCTTCATAAGCATTTCATTGGTCATGGTGTCTCTTTCACATCAATGGAAACTGTAACTAAGACAATAGGTCATCTGGAAAAAAATTAAACAGAGAAACATCAGAATTGACTTTATACATCAAATGGACTTAACAGACTCCTACAGAATATTCTAAACAAACACCAAAGCATACACATTCTCTCAGCAGCACAAAGAAACATTTCTGATATAGACCATATTCTGAAATGCAAAACGAGTCACAAATTCAGAAAGACTGAAAATACTCTTCATATCTTAACTGCCTACAACGTGATAAAACCTGAAATGAACAGCATACAACTCTTTGGCAAAATACACAAACTCATGGAGATTAAACAATGCATGATAGAACAGCCATTGGGTCAAAGAAGAAATCAAGAAATAAAAACTTCCTGGAACTAAATTAAAATGAAAATACAACAAAACCTCTAGGACACATTGAAAGCATTCCTATAAGGAAAATGTATAGCTTTAAGTGCCTCCATTAAAAAATCAGAGGACAAATAAATGATCCAACTCAAAAATTGGAAAAAACAAGCACAGATTAAAACCAAATCTAGTAGTCACAAATAATAAAATTTAGAACAGAATTTAATTAAACAGAAAAAAGAAAACAATACAAAGAATTAGAGCATCTAAGAGGTGGTTCTTTTCAAAGATAAAGAAAATTGACAGACTCCTGGCCAATTTAACCAAAAGAAAGAAAGAAAGAAGAGAGAGAGAATGGGAGAGAGAGAATGGGAGAGAGAGAGAATGGGAGAGAGATAAAGAACCCAAATTAAAAGACTCAGATATGACCAGGAAAACATTACAACAAACACCAAAGAAATCCAGAATATTATTAGGGAATACTTTAAAAACCTATACTCCATTAAGCTACAAAACCTAAAGAAATTGCTGTATTTCTATATTCTGCCAAATTACTAAAATTAAACTAAGAAGAAGTAAACAACCCAAACAGACATGATAAATGAAAAGACTGAAATAAGAATAAAAGATTTTCCAGCTTAAGAGAAAAGCCTGGGGACAGATAGATTCATAGCAGAATTTCACCACACATTCAAAAATCTACAACCAGTCCTTTTCAAACTATTAAAGAAATAGAAACAGAAGGACTACCCTAAAGTATTTCTATGATGCTATTATCACTCTAATACAAAAACAGGGTAAAGATAAAATTAAAGAAAACAAAACAACAACAATTGAACAAACTACAGGCCAATAGCCATGATAAACATAGACTCAAAAATATGCAATTAAATACTTGTAAACAGAATACACACACAGAATACTTATCAAAAAGATTATACCACATGACCAAGTTGGCTTCATCCCATAAATGTAGGGATGGTTCAATAGACACAAGTGAATAAATGGTAATAAGCTACATAGGTTGACTTAAAGAAAAAAAAAGCATATGAACATCTCAACAGATACAGAGAAAGACTTTGAGAACATCCAACAAGTCTCCACAATAAAAGACCTAGAGAATGTTGGCCTACGAGTAATTTACCTCAACCTAGTAAGAGCTGTGTATGGGATACACACAGTAGACATTATTCTCATTTAAGAAGAGCTTGAAGCAGCCCCTGGGAAGTCAGGAACAAGACAGGAATCCCCCACTTCTTTCAACACTTTGCTCAAAGTACCAGCTAGCTGGAGTAATAAGGCAAGAGATAGAAATTGAAGAGATACAGATATAGAAAAAAACTGGTCAAACTATCTTTATTTGCAGATGATATGATACTACACATTAGAGATCCAATGAATTCTACCAAAAAATTTCTAAAATCATAAAGAAATTGGGCAGTAAATTTGCACAAATGAATACCTTTTAAAATAGATATTGCATTTGTCAGGTGCGTTATTTGTGTTCTCTGGAGACACTGGATGTGCCTCTAAGTGCCTCTAGATAAGAATGCTAAAGAATGAAAAGTTCCTGCCTATTTTAAGGCATGTTGCTTGGGAGAAGTTTTGAAGTCTTCACTCTAGATCCCAGGCAAAGTCAGCCCAATGGCTTTGAACTGCCCCACTGTAATGATCAAATGGTTCAGCTCCTAGTACTGGGCTTGGAGTCACCCACCATGTTGATGACATGGTTCAGCCTACCAAAGGGTTAAGAGAGAGCTAGCATCTTCATTTTATAGCAGTTGAACCTTTGAGAGGGCTCTCTTTTTGCCTCTTTTTACTTTCTCTCTCTTTCAGCTCTCATTTTTGGCTTGGAAGAGCCATCGTGGAAGGAGCTCTGGGTAAGAGATAGGGCTTTTGCATTTTGGCTTGCAAGAACAACAGGAAAGCAGCTGTCAGGATACAGGTGAAATAGGATTCTAGGAAAGAGAGCTAAGGAGCCTTCATGGGTTTGGAGGAACTCAAAAGAAAGGTAGACTAGCTCGGTAGCATGACACAGATAGAAAGAGATTTCTAAAAAGCGAGCAGTTTAGTTATAGAATCAGGTTTGTAAATAGATATTTTGTATATAGTCAAGAGCATAAAATTACCTGACTGAGCTAGCAAGATTGTATGTACCTCAGCTCCTGCCTCCTGTGTCTTTATTGGTATAAATTTTAGTAGAATTTAAAAGCATAAACATTACCATTAACTTCAGCAACTTAATATTTGACAAAGGTGGCAAAAATAAGATAGATCTCATTTTTTTGAGTTTATTCATAACAAACTCATTTTTATGGGATTGTTGCTGACCTTTTGGTTTAATTTTGCTGGTTTGAGTGAATCTAGAAAATCATACATTTCTTTAAGATTTTCTGCTTAGTAGATTCCAGGTTTTGAACATATCCTTGTCCTATATTATGAATTTCTTTGATGTCCCTTGTAATGTTACTATAGTTTAAATTTCTTCGATGTCTCTTGCAATGTTTCTATGTTCATCTCTGAGTCTGTTCATTTGCATCCCTCTTTCTCTCTTTTGATTAGTTGGGCCAGGGATCTCTCAATTTTGTTGTATTTTTAAAAATTAGTTCTTATGTTTGTTTATTTTCCCCTTTGTTTCTGTTTTGTTGATTTCTGCTTTTAATTTTTATTACTTCTTATGTTGAGTGGGTTTGTATTTGGTTTGTTGTGTTTTCCCCCAACTTTTTGTGTTGCATCACTAAGTAATTTATTTGTACTCTTTCTGAATTTTTAATAGGCACTTAGAGCTATCAGTGTTTCTCACAGGACTGCTTTCAATGTATCCCAGAGGATTTGTTGTGTGGATTTCAGTTTTCTTTAGTTCTAGGAAGTTTTTTTTCCCCTGATTTCTTCTTTGACCCAGTCATCATTCTTTAATGAGCTGTCCAATCTCTGAGAGATGTGTATTTACTAGAGATTTGTT
>NW_021612680.1:0-2645 GCF_004785775.1 Grammomys surdaster | reverse complement strand
TTACGGTTTGAGTTTCAGGATGTGATCTATTTTAGAGAACTATGTGTTGTTGAATAAAGTATATATTCTTCAATGTTTGGATGGAGTATTTGGGAGGTGTCTATTAAGTCCATTTGATGTATGATGTCAATTGATTCTTATGTTTTCCTCTTTATTTTTGTCCAGATGACCTGTCTTTTTTGGGGGAACTTTCGGTATTGAAATGACATTCTGTTAATGAATTGATTTTAATCTGGGCCTTTTAATTCAGTAGTAGGTATTTCTCTCCCTCCCTCCCTCCCTCCCTCCCTTCCTTCCTTCCTTCCTTCCTTCCTTCCTTCCTTCCTTCCTTCCTTCCTTCCTTCTTCCTTTCTCTTCCTTTCTTTCTTATTTTCTTTGTCTCTCTTCCTTCTTTCCTCTTTCTTTCTTTCTTTCTTTCTTTCTTTCTTTCTTTCTTTCTTTCTTTCTTTCTTTCCTTTTTTAAATGAAATTGAGAACCTCTGAGTTTGATGTTGAGTATATTTAGGATAGTAATGTCTTCTTGGTTAACTGTTCATTTAATTAGAATGGAATGTTCCTCTTTATTCTTCTTCTTAATTTTAATTTGAAATCTATTTTGTCAGATGTTTGGATAGTAACACCTGCTGTTATGTGGATCCACTTGATCACAATATTTTTTTCACCCTACTCTAAGGTGGTACCTGTCTTTAAGGTGCATTTCTTCTTTTCAGCAGATAGATGGAGTTTATTTCTTGATCTATTTGGTCAGTCTTTGTCTTTTGAGTAGAAAATTGAGGCCCTTTATGTTTAAATCATTATTGAAATTTGTGTGTTAGTTCTGAAGATCATATTGTTGATACTTTGTGTTGTTTTTGTTCTCAGCAGTACTTTGTGTTTTAATATTTATGGTGTGTATTCTTTCTACAGTCACTCTGATATGGTCATTTCTCTCTTCAGCCAAAAACAAGGCTTCCTGTATCTTCTTTAGATTTGGCTTATTGAACATAAAAATTTTTAGAGGCTGTTTATATTATGGGAAAACATTCCTTCTTCTCCAGGCATATCGGTAGTTTTGTTGGATATATTATCTTAGGTTGTCTGCCATAGTCTTTTAAGACTTGGAGTGTATTGTTGCGGTTCTTCTGGCTTTGAACATTTCCATTGAGAAATCAGCTGTTCTTTTTAATGGGTTTTCTTTTATTTGTGATTTGAAGTTTTTCTCTTGCAGCTTTCAATACACTTCCTTTATTCTGTATACTACGTATACATAGTTATTGACTATGAGACACCATGGAGATTTTCTTTTCCAGTTTTGTTCATTTGGTATTCTGTGTACTTTTTATATTTCTATGGGTATGTCTTTGCATAATTTAAGGTGTTTTCTTCTATGATCTCTTTGAAGATCTGGTCTATGCCATTGACCTGAGGTTCTTCTCTGTCAGCTGTGTGTGCCTATAATTTCAAGGTTTAGATTTTTCATAGTGTCTCACATTTCTTGTGTATTCTTTTCCTGTGTTTTATTTTTTATTCATATTTTTATTTATTTGGTTGATATCTTCTGTTTTATCTTTGGGATCTGCTATTCCATCTTCTGCTTGATTCTTTCTATTTATAATGCTTTCCTTTGAGTGTTCTAGCTGAGTTATTGGGTTTTTCAATGTCTTCTTCATTTCAGCTTGAGTCCTCTTCACTGATTCTATATATGCTGGTTGAATTTTGTTCTCATGTGTTGTACTTGTTTTTTTTTTTTATCATTTCCATCAGCCTTAAATTTGTGTTTTCTTGGAGACTGCTCAGCCATTTATTCTTAGTGTGCTCTTTCTTCTTGATCTCAGGCTGACCCCACAGTTGTCTGCAGTTCTCTCCAATAGTTTTGGCATCTCTAAAATCTTGTGATCTCCAATATAATCCAGACTTTACTCCCTGAGGTTTATACAATGACATCTTGGGGGCTCCATGTAGGGACTCCACTATTTCATGCCTATCCTCAGAGGCTTTCCTTAATTAAAGAGAACGATTACATATTTCTTTTCCCATGTTGTTACTGACACTAAATCCAAAATCAGGTGTCTGTAGCTGTCTAGTTCTTTTGTTTTGGGGGTATAACCTGTCCTCTTTACCCCAAATTTGTATAAATCCTTCTGTTGATATTTAGGTGTAGGAAATCTCTCTGGCTTTTCCCTTTCACTGGTTAAAGGAATATCTGGGAGGGATCTTGTCACTCTCTTTGTTCATTTAGCATCAGGATTTTCATTAAATGTCTCATATCTTTGAACATTGACATGGCTCCAACATTACATCTCCTGATCCTCATTTTCTCCTCAAACTGTACACCTTACATTTGTCATTACTCGGTTCACTCATTTTCATTGTAATTCTTTATGAAAGTCATTACTTGTACCCCCTGACTCAGACAATTCTAGGATGTCTTGAAATCTCCTTTGCCAAAGACATTAATCCAATATTCTTTAATTTAGCCTTATGCAGATTCTTGGGACAGAGGCAGAAACCAACCATATTCTTTGCTTAAATGTCACAAGAACCTTCTCTAGGCTACTTTCTAGTACTTTCCTCCTCTGAAATAGAGTAAACAGGGGTCTTCATTGTTCAAGTTTCTCTCAGAACTATTGGATTCCATGCCCCTAATAGGGTGGCCCATTAAGTTC
>NW_021612679.1:6073-13533 GCF_004785775.1 Grammomys surdaster | reverse complement strand
ATGTCTTTATTTAAAAACCAATTCTGAAAATATCTTTATTTAATAATTCTGTAACAACCAATTCTGTCAATATCCTTATTTAATAACCTATTCTGTCAATATCTTTATTTAGAAACCAATTCTGTCTATATCTTTATTTAATAAACAATTCTGTCAATATATTTATTTAAAAACCAATTCTGTCAAAATCTTTATTTAAAAATCATTTCTGTCAATATCTTTATTTGATAAACAATTCTGTCTCTCTCAATATGTTTATTTAATAAACAATTCTCTCAATGTATTTATTTAATAAACAGTACTGTCAATATCTTTATTTAATAACCAATTGTGTCAATATCTTTATTTAATAACCAGTTCTGTCAATATCTTTATTTAATAACCAGTTCTATCACTATCATTATTTAAAAACCAATTCTGTGAATATCTTTATTTAAAAACCAAATCTGTCAATATATTTATTTAATAATCAATTACGTAATAACCAATTCTGTCAATATCTTTATTTAACAAACTGTTCTGTCACTATCTTTGTTTAATAACCAATTCTGTCTGGCAATATACTTATTTAATAACCAATTGTCTCAATATCTTTATTTAGTAATCAATTATGTAATAACCATTCTGTCAATATCTTTATTTAAAAACCAATTCTGTCAATAACTTTATTTAATAAACAATTCTGTCAGTATCTTTATTTAATAAACAGTTCTGTCAACATCCTTATTTAATAAGCAATTCTCTAAATATCTTTCGTTAATAACGAATTCTGTCAATGTGTTTATTTAAAAACCAGTTCTGTCAATATCTTTATTTAATAACAAATTCTGTCAATATCTTTAATAAGCCATTCTGTCAATATCTTTAATTAATAACCAATTTTGTCAGTATCATTTTTAATAACCAGTTCGGTCAATATCTTTATTTAAAAACCATTTCTGTCAGTATCTTTATTTGATATCCAATTCTGTCAATATATTTATTTATTAAACAGTTCTCTCAATATCTTTATTAAAAAACCAATTCTGTCAATATCTTTATTTAATAACCAATTCTGACAATATCATTATTTAATAACCAATTCTGTCAATATCTTTATTTATAAAAAAGTTTCTGTCAATATCTTTATTAAATAACCAATTCTGTCTATATCTTTATTTAATAAACATTTCTGTCAATATCTTTATTTAATAACCAATTCTGTCAATATCTTTGTTTAATAATCAATTCTGTAATAAGCAGTTCTGTCAGTGTCTTTTTTTAAAACCAATTCTGTAAATATCTTTATTTAATAATCAGTTCTGTAATAACCAATACTGTCAATATCGTTATTTAACAACCAATTCTGTCAATAACTTAATTTAATAACCAATTTTGTCAATATCTTTATTTAAAACCAATTCTGTCAATAGCTTTATTTAATAACCAATTCTGTCCATATCTTTGTTTAAAAACCAATTCTGTCAATATGTATATTTAATAACCATTTCTGACAATATATTTATTTAATAAACAGTTTTGTCAATATCTTTATTTAAAAACCAATTCTGTCAATATCTTTATTTAATAACCAATTATGTAATAACGTATTCTGTCAATATCTTTATTTAAAAACCAGTTCTGTCAACATATTTATTTAAACACCAATTCTATCAATATCTATACTTAAAATCCATTTCGGTCAATATCGTAATATAATAATCAATTTTGAAATAACCAATTCTAACAATATCTTTATTTAATAAATAGTTCTGTAAATATCTTTAGTTAGAATCCATTCTGTCCATATCTTTATTTAAAAACCAATTCTATCAATATCTTTATTTAAAAACCAATTCTGTCATAATCGTTATTTAATAATCAATTTTGTAATAACCAATTCTGTCAATATCTTTATTTAATAAACACTTCTGTCAATATATTTATTTAATAACCAATTCTGTCTATATCAATTTAATAATCAATTCTGTAATAACCACTTCTGTCAATATCTTTATTTAATAAACAATTCTGTCAATATCTTCATTTAAAAACCAATTCTGTCAACATTTTAATTTAAACAAAAATTCTGTCAATATCTTTATTTAGAAACCAATTCTGTCAAGATCGTTATTTAATAATCAATTTTCTAAAAACCAATTCTGTCAATGTCAATATCTTTATTTAATAAACAGTTCTGTCAATATCTTTATTTAATAACCAATTCTGTCAATATCTATTTAATAATCAATTCTGTAATAACCACTTCTATCAATATCTTTATTTAATAACCTATTCTGATGATATCTTTATTCTATAATCAGTTCTGTAATAACCAATATTGTCAATATCATTATTTAACAAACAATTCTGTCAATAGCTGTATTTAATAACCAATTCTGTCAATATTTTATTTAAAAACCAATTCTGTAAATATATTTGTTCAAAAACCAATTCTGTCAATATCTTTATTTAATAACCAATTCTGTCAAAATCTTTATTTAACAACCAGTTCTGTCAATATCTTTATTTAATAACCAATTATGTCAATATCTTTATTTAACAACCAATTATGTAATAACCTATTCTGTCAATATCTTTATTTAATAATCAATTTTGTAATAACGAATTCTGTCGATAGCTTTATTTAAAAAACAATTCTGACAATATCTTTATTGAATAACCAATTCTGTCAATATCATAATTTAATAATAACTTCTGTAATAACCAATTCTGTCAATATATTTTTTAAAAAACAAATCTGTCAATAAATTTATTTAATAACCAATTCTGTAAATATATTTATTTGACAACCAATTCTGTCAATATCTTTATTTAAAAAACAATTCTGACAATATCTTTATTCAATAAATAATTCTGTCAATATCTTTATTGAAATACCAATCTTGTCAACATTTTTATTTAAAAACGAGTTCTGTCAATATCTTTATTTAATAACCAATTCTGTCTCTCCATATCATTATTTAATAACCAATTCTGTGAATATCTTTGTTTAAAAACCAATTCTGTCAATATCTTCATTTAATAACCAATTCTGTCAATATATTTATTTAATAAACAGTTCTGTCAATATCTTTATTTAAAAACCAATTCTGTCATTAAGTTTATTTAATAACCAATTCTGTCAATAAATTTATTTCATAACCAATTCTGTCAATATCTTTTTAAGAAATGATTCTGTCAATATCTTTATTTAATAACCAGTTCTGTCAATATCTTTATTTAATAACCAATTATGTCAATATCTTTATATAATAATCAATTTTATAATAACAAATTCTGTCAATATATTTTCTAAAAACCAATTCTGTCAATATCTTTATTTAATAACCAATTCTGTCAATATCTTTATTTAAACTGCAATACTGTCAACATTTTTATTTAAAAACCAGTTCTGTCAATATCTTTATTGAATAACCAATTGTGTCTCTCAATATCTTTATTTAATAACCAATTCTGTCAATATCTTTATTTAAAAACCAATTCTGTCCACATCATTATTTAAACACCAATTCTGTCAATATCTTTATTTAAATACAATTCTGTCAATATCTTTATTTAATAATCCGTTTTCTAATGAACAATTCTGTCAATTTCTTTATTTAATAAACAGTTCTGTCAATGTCTTTATTTAATAACCAAATCTGTCAATATCTTTATTTAGTAATCAATTCTAAAATAAACAATTTTGTCAATATCTTTATTTAATAACCAATTCTGTCAATATATTTAATAAACAGTTCTGTCGATATCTTTATTTAAAAACCAGTTCTGTCAATATCGTTATTTTAAAACCAATTCTGTTAATATCTTTTTAAGAAATGATTCTGTCAGTATCTTTATCTAATAACCAGTACTGTCAATATCTTTATTTAGTAACCAATTATGTCAATATCTTTATATAATAATCAATTTTGTAATAACCAATTCTTTCAATACCTTTATTTAATAACCAATTCTGTCAATAACTTTATTTAATAACCAATTCTGTCAATATCTTTATTTAATAATAAGTTCTGTAATAAACAATTCTGTCAATATCTTTTTTTAACAAACAATTCTGTCAATAACGTATTTGATCACAAATTCTGTCACTATCTTTATTTAAAAACCAATTCTGTCAACATCTTTATTTAAAAAACAATTCTGTCAATATCTTTATTAAAAAGCAATTCTGTCAATATTTTTATTTAATAAACAGTTCTGTCAATATCTTTATTTAAAAACCAATTCTGTCAATATCTGTATTTAAAAACCAATTCTGTCCATGTCTTTATTTAATAAACAATTCTGTCAGTATCTTTAATCACCGATTCTGTCAATCTATTTGTTTAATTACCAATTCTGTCAGTATCTTTATTTAAAAACCAATTCTGTCAATATCTTTATTTAATAAACAATTCTGTCTCTCAATATCTTTATTTAATAACCAATTCTGTCAATATCTTTATTTAACAACCAGTTCTGTCAATATCTTTATTTAATAATCAATAATGTCAATATCTTTATTTAAAAACCAATTATGTAATAACCAATTCTGTCAATATCTTTATTTAATAATAAGTTCGTAATAAACAATTCTGTCAATATGTTTTTTAAAAAACCAATCTGTCAATAAATTTATTTAATAACCAATTCTGTAAATATATTTATTTGAATACCAATTCTGTCAATATCTTAATTTAAAAACCAATTCTGACAATATCTTTATTCAATAACCAATTCTGTCAATATCTTTATTTAAAAACCAATTCTGTCAACATTTTTATTTAAAAACCAGTTCTGTCAATAACTGTATATAATAAACAATTCTGTCTGTCTATATCTTTATTAATAACCAATTCTGTCAATATCTTTTTAAATAAATAATTCTGTCAATACCTTTATTTAAAAACCAATTCTGTCCATGTCTTTAATAAACAATTCTGTCAGTACCTTTAATAACCGATTCTGTCAATATCTTTCTTTAATTACCAATTCTGTCAGTATCTTTATTTAAAAACCAATTCTGTCAAAATCTTTATTTAAAAACCAATTCTGTCATTAAGTTTATTTAATAACCAATTCTGTCAAAATGTTTATTTAAAAACCAATTCTGTCAATATCATTATTTAAAAACCACTTCTCTCAACATTTTTATTTAAAAACCAGTTCTGTCAATATCTTTCTTTAACAACCAATTCTGCCAATAAGTTTATTTAATAACCAATTCTGTCAATATCTTTATTTCAAAACCAATTTTGTCAATATCTTTGTTTAAAAAACAATTCTGTCAATCTCTTTATTTAATGACCAATTCTGTCAATATCTTTAATTAATAAACAGTTCTGTCAGCATTTTTATTTAAAAACAAATTCTGTCAATATCTTTAATTAAATCCAATTCTGTCAATGTCTTTATTTAATACACAATTCTGTTGGTATCTTTAATAACCGATTCTGTCAATATCTTTGTTTAAAAACCAATTCTGTCAATATCTTTATTTAAAAACCAATTCTGGCGATATCGTTATTTAATAATCAATTTTGTAATAACCAATTCTGTCAATACCTTTATTTAATAAACAGTTCTGTCAATATCTTTATTTAATAACCAATTCTGTCAATATCTTTTTTTAATAATCAATTCTGTAATAACCGATTCTGTCAATATTTTATTTAATAACCAATTCTGTCAATATCTTTATTTAATAAACATTTCTGTCAATATGTATATTTAAAAACCAATTCTGTCAATATCTTTATTGAAAAACTAATTCTGTCAATGTCTTTATTTAATACACAATTCTGTTACTATCTTTAAAAAATGTATCTGTCGATATCTTTGTTTAAAAACCAATTCTCTCAATATCTTTATTCAAAAACCAATTCTGTCAATATCTTTATTTAAAAATCAGTTCTGTCAACATTTTTATTTAAAAACCAGTTCTGTCAATATCTTTATTTAACAACCAATTCTGTAAATAAGTTTATTTAAAAACAAATTCTGTCAATATTTTATTTAGTAATGAATTCTGTGAATATATTTATTTATTAACCAGTTATGTCATTATCTTTATTTAAAAACCAATTCTGTCAACATCTTTATTTAAACACCAATTCTGTCAATATCTTTATTTAAAAACCAACTGTGTCAATGTCATATTTCATAATCAATTTTGTAATAACCAGTTCTCTAAATATCTTTATTTAATAACCACTTCTGTCAATATCTTTATTTAATGACCATTTCTGTTGATATCTTCTTTCAATAAACAATTCTGTCCATAACTTTATTTAATAACCAGTTCAGTCAATATATTTATTTAATAAACAATTCTGTCAAAATCTGTATTTAATAATCAATTACATAGTAACCAATTGTGTCAATATCTTTATTTATACACCAATTCTGTCAATATCTTTATTTAATAGCCATTTATGTCAGTATCTTTATTTCATAAATAGTTCTGTCAATATATTTATTTACAATCCATTTCTATCAATATTTTATTTAATAACTAATTCTGTCAATATCTTTATTTAATAAACAGTTCTGTCAATATCTTTAATTAATAACCAGTTCTGTCAATATCATTATTTAATCACCAATTCTGTCAATATCATTATTTAAAAAAAGTTTCTGTCAATATTTTTATTAAATAACCAATTCTGTCAATATATTTATTTACTAAATATTTCTGTCAATATCTTTATTTAATAACCAATTCTGTCAATATCTTTAATTAATAATCAATTCTGTAATAACCAATTCTGTCAATATCTTTATTTAAAAACCAATTCCGTCAATATCTTTATTTAATAACCATTTCTGTTGATATCTTCATTCAATAAACAATTCTGTCAATAACTTTATTTGATAACCAGTTCTGTCAATATCTTTATTTAATAAACAATTCTGTCAATATCTGTATTTAATAATCAATTGCGTAGTAACCAATTGTGTCAATATCTTTATTTAAACACCAATTCTGTCAACATCTTTATTTAAACACCAATTCTGTCAATATCTTTATTTAGAAAGCAATTCTGTCAATATCTTTATTTAATAATCAATTTTCTAATAACCAATTCTGTCAATATCTTCATTTAATAAAAATTTCTGTCAATATCTTTATTTAGTAATCAATTCTATCAATATCTATTTAAGAATCAATTCTTTAATAACCACTTCTGTCAATATCTTTATTTAATAACCAATTCTTTCCATATCTTTATTTTATAATCAGTTCTGTAATAACTAATTCTGTAAATATCTTTATTTAACAACCAGTTCTGTCAATAACTCTATTTAATAAACAATTCTGTCAATATCTTTATTTAACAGTTAATTCTGTCAATAATTTATTTAATAACATATTCTGTCCATATGTTTATTTAAAAACCAATTCTGTCAATATCTTCATTTAAAAACCAACTCTGTCAATATCTTTATTTAATAACTAATTCCGTCAATATCTT
>NW_021612679.1:5064-6063 GCF_004785775.1 Grammomys surdaster | reverse complement strand
CAGTTCTGTCAATATGTTTATTTAAAAACCGATTCTGTCAATATCTTTATTTAAAAACCAATTATGTCAATGTCTTTATTTAATACACAATTCTGTCAGTATGTTTAAAAAACGAATCTGGCGCTATTTTGTTTAAAAACCAATTGGGTCAATATTTTTATTTAAAAACCAATTCTGTCAATATCTTTATTTAATAAACAATTCTGTCAATATCTTTATTTAAAAACCAATTCTGTCAACATTTTTATTTAAAATCCAGTTCTGTCAATATATTTATTTAACAACCAATTTTGTCAATAAGTGTATTTAGTAACCATTTCTGTCAATATCTGTATTTAAACAACATTTCTGTCAATATCTTTACTGAAAAACCAATTCTGTCAGTATCTTTATTTAATAAACCATTCTGTCAATATCTTTATTTAATAACCAGTTCTGACAATATCTTTATTTAAAAACTAATTCTGTCAACATCTTTATTTAAACACCAATTCTGTCAATATCTTTATTTAAAAACTAACTGTGTCAATATCATATTTAATAATCAATTTTGTAATAATCAATTCTCTCAATATCTTTATTTAATAACCAGTTCTGTAAATATCTTTATTTAATGACCATTTCTGTTGATATCTTTATTTAATAAACAATTCTGTCAATACATTTATTTAAAATCCAGTTCTGTCAATATCTTTATTTAATAAACAATTCTGTCAATATCTGTATTTAATTATCAATTATGTAGTAACCAATTGTGTCAATATATTTATTTAAAAACCAATTCTGACAATATCTTTATTTAATAAACAATTATGTCAGTATCTTTATTTAATAAACAGATCTGTCAATATATTTATTTAAAAACCATTTCTGTCAATATTTTATTTAATAAAAAATTCTGTCAATATCTTTAGTTAATAAACAGTTCTGTCAATATCTTTAATTAATAACAAATTCTGTCAATATCTTTATTTAAAAACCAATTCTGTCAATATATTT
>NW_021612679.1:0-5054 GCF_004785775.1 Grammomys surdaster | reverse complement strand
ACCAATTCTGTCAATATCTTTATTTAATAATCAATTCTGTCAATATCTTTGTTTAAAAACCAATTCTGTCAACATCTTTATTTAAAAACCAATTCTGTCAATATCGTTATTTAATAATTTTCTTATAACCAATTCTGTCAATATCTTTATTTAACAAAAATTTCTGTCGATATCTTTATTCAACAACCAATTCTGTCAATATCTATTTAATAATCAATTCTGTAATAACCACTTCCGTCAATATCTTTATTTAATAACAAATTCTTTCCATATCTTTATTTTATAATCAGTTCAGTAATAACTAATTCTGTCAATATCTTTATTTATTAACCAATTTTGTCAATATCTTTATTTAACAAATAATTCTGTCAATATCTTTATTTAATTACCAGTTCTGTCAATATCTGTATATCATAACCAATTCTGTCTGTCAATATATTTATTTAATAAACTGTTCTCTCAATATCTTTATTTAAATACCTATTCTGTCAATATCTTTACTTAAAAACCAATTCTGTCAATACTTTTTTAATAACCAGTTCTGTCAATATCTGTATATCATAACCAATTCTGTCTGTCAATATATTTATTTCATAACCTATTATGTCAATATCTTTATTTAAAAACCAGTTCTGTCAACATCTATTTTTAAACACCAATTCTGTCAATATCTTTATTTAAAAACCAATTCTGTCAATATCCTTATTTGATAATCAATTTTGTAATAACCAATTCTGCCAACATCTTTCTTTAATTAATGGTTCTGTCAATATCTTTATTTAGAAACCAATTCTGTCAATATCTTTATTTAAAAACCAATTGTGTCAATGTCCTTATTTAAAAACTTATTCTGTAAGTTTCTTTATTTAATAACCGATTCTGTCAATATCGTTATTTAATAATAAGTTCTGTAATAACCAATTCTGTCAATATCTTTATTTAAAAAACAATTCTGTCAATAACTTTATTTAATAACCAATTCTGTCAATATCTTTATTTAAAAACCAATTCTGACAACATCTTTATTTAAACACCAATTCTGTCAATATCTTTATTTTACAATGAGTTCTGTAATAACCAATTCCGTCAATATCATTATTTAACAACCAATTCAGTCAATAACTTTATTTAATAACCAGTTCTGTCAAAATCTTTATTTAACAATGAAGTTTGTCAATAATTTTATTTAATAACCAATTCTGACAATATCTTTATTTAAAAATCAATTCTGTCAATATTTTATTTAATAAACCATTCTGTCAATATATTTATTTAATAACCAGTTCTGTCAATATCTTTATTTAATAAACAATTCTGTCAATATCTGTATTTAATAATCAATTGTGTAGTAACCAGTTGTGTCAATATCTTTATTTAAAAACCAATTCTGTCAGTATATTTATTTAATAATCTGTTCTGTCAATATATTTATTTAAAAACCATTTCTGTCAATATTTTATTTAATAACCAGTTCTGTCAATATCTTTATTTAAAAAAAGTTTCTGTCAATATCTTTATTTAAAAACCAATTCTGTTAATATCTTTATTTAATAACCAATTCTGTCAATATCATTATTTAATTACCAATTCTGTCAATATCTTTATTTAAAAACAGTTTCTGTCAATATCTTTATTAAATAGCCAATTTTGTCTATATCTTTATTTAATAAACATTTCTGTCAATATCTTTATTTAATAACCGATTCTGTCAATATCTTTATTTAAAAAAAGTTTCTTTCAATATATTCATTAAATAAACAATTCTGTCTATATCTTTATTTAATATACATTTCTGTCAATATCTTTATTTAATAACCATTTCTGTCAATGTCTTTATTTTAAAACCAATTCTGTAAATATCTTTATTTAATAATCAATTCTGTAATAACCAATTCTGTCAATATCTTTGTTTGAAAACCAGTTCTCTCAACCTCTTTATTTAAACACCAAATCTGTCAATATCTTTATTTAGAAACCAATTCTGTCAATATCGTTATTAAATAATCAATTTTCTAATAACCAATTCTGTCAATATCTTTATTTAACAACCAATTCTGTCAATAACTTTATTTAATGACAAATTCTGTCAATATCTTTATTTAAAAACCAGTTCTGTCAATATCTTTCTTTTAAAACCAATTCTGTCAATATCTTTATTCAATAACCAATTCTGAAAATTCTTTATTCTATATCAGTTCTGTCAATATATTTATCTAATAACAAGTTCTGTCAATATCTTTATTTAATAAAAAATTCTTTCAATATCTTTATTTCAGAACCAATTCTGTCAGTGTCTTTATTTTATAAACAATTCAGTCAATATATTTATTTAATAATAAGTTGTGTTATAACCAGTATTGTCAATATCTTTATCTAACTACCAATTCTTTCAATAACTTTATTTAATAACCAATTCTGTATATACCTTTATTTAAAAACAAATTGTGTCAATATCTTTATTTAAAAACCAATTCTGACAATATCTTTATTCAATAAACATTTGTGTCAATATCTTTATTTAAAAACCATTTCTGTCAATATCTTTATTTAATAACCAAATCTGTCTCTCAATATCTTTATTTAATAAAGTATTCCATCAATATATTTATTTAATAACCAATTCGGTCAATATCTTTATTTAATAACCAATTCTGTCAATGTCATAATTTAATAACCGATTCTGTCTATATCTTTATTTAAAAAGAGTTTCTGTCAATATCTTTATTAAATATCCAATTCTGTCTATATCTTTATTTAATAAACATTTCTGTCAATATCTTTATTTAATAACCAATTCTGTCAATATCTTTATTTAATGATCAATTCTGTAATAAGCAGTTCTGTCAATGTCTTTATTTTAAAACCAATTCTGTAAATATCTTTTTTAATAATCAATTCTGAAATAACCAATTCTGTCAATATCTTTATTTAATAACCAGTTCTGTCAATATCTTTATTTAAGAACCAATTCTGTTAACATCTTTATTTAAACACCAATTCTGTCAATTTATTTAAAAAAACATTCTGTTCATATCTTTATTTAAAAACAAATTCTGTCAATATCTTTATTTAATAACAAATTCTGTCAATATCATTATTTAATAATCAATTCTGTGATAACCAATTCTGTCAAAATCTTTATATTAAAAAAAATCTGTCAATATCTTTATTTAATAACCAAATTGTCAATATATTTATTTAATAACCGATTCTGTCAATATCTTTATTTATAAACCAATTCTGTCAATATCATTATTTAATAACCAATTCTGTCAATATCTTTATAAAAAAAATTCTGTCAATATCTTTATTTAATAACAAATACTGTCACTATTTTTATTTATAAAGCAATTCTGTCAACATCTTTATTTAATAACCAATTCTGTCAATATCTTTAATAAGCCACTCTGTCAATATCTTTATTTAAAAATCAATTCTGTCAATATCCTTATTTAAAAACCAGTTCTCTCAATATTTTTATTTAATAACCAATTCTGTCAATATCATTATTTAATAATCAATTCTGAAAGAACCAATTCTGTCAATATTGTTATTAAAAAACCAAATCTGTCAATATCTTTATCTTAAAAAAAAATTCTGTCAATATCTTTATTTAAAAACCAATTCTGTTAATATTTTATTTAAAGACCAATTATGTCAATATCTTTATTTGAAAACCATTTCTGCCAATATCATTATTTAATAATCAATTCTGTAATTACCAATTGTGTCAATATCTTTATTTAAAAACCAATTCTGTCATTTCTTTATTTAATAAACAATTCTGTCAATATCTTTATTTAAAAACCAATACTGTCAATATCATTATTTAATAACTATTCTGTCAATATCATTATTTAAAAACCATTTCTGTCAAAATCTTTATTTAACAACAAGTTTTGTCAATATTTTCACTTAAAAACCAATTCTGTCAACATCTTTATTTAATAAACAATTCTGTCAATATCTTAAATTAGCCATTCTGTCAATATGTTTATTTAAAAACCAATTCTGTCAATATGTTTATTTAAAAACAAATTCTGTCAATATCTTTAATTCCAAACCATTTCTGTCAATATGTTTATTTAAAAACCAAATCTGTCAATATCTTTATTTAAAAACCTATTCTGTCAATATCTTTATTTAAAAACCAATTCTGTCAATATATTTATTTAAAAACATATTCTGTCAATATCTTTATTTAATAATCAATTCTGTTCTAGTCATTTCTGTCAATCTCTTTATTTAAAAACCATTTCTGTCAATATCTTTATTTAATAAACAATTCTGTCAATACCTTTATTTAAGAATCAGCTATGTAATAACCAATTCTGTGAATATCTTTATTTAAAAACCAATTCTGTCAATATCTTTATTTAATAACCAATTCTGTCAATATCTTTATTTAATAATCAGTTATGTAATAACCAATTCTGTCAAAATCTTTATTTAAAAACCAATTTTTTCAATATCTTTATTTAATAAACAATTCTGTCAATATCTTTATTTAAAGACCAATTCGGTCAATTTCTTTAATTCCAAACCATTTCTGTCAATATCTTTATTTAAAAACCAATTCTGTCAATTTCTTTATTTAATAAACTGTTCTGTCAATATCTTTATATAATAAACAATTCTGTCAATATCTTTATTTAATAATCAATTCTGTAGTAACAATTCTGTGAATAACTTTATTTAATAACTAACTCTGTCAATATCTTTATTTTAAAACCATTTCTGTGAATGTCTTTATTTAATAAACAATACTGTCAGTATTTTAATAACCGATTCTGTCAATATTTTTATTTAAAAACCAATTCTGTCAATATCGTTATTTAATAATCAGCTTTGTAATAACCAATTCTGTCAATTTCTTTATTTAATAAACAGTTCTGTCAATATCTTTATTTAATAACCAATTCTGTCAATATCTTTAATTAATAATCAATTCTGTAGAAACAATTCTGTCAATAACTTTATTTAATAACTAATTCTGTCAATATCTGTATTTTAAAACCATTTCTGTGAATGTCTTTATTTAATAAACAATACTG
>NW_021612678.1:3683-14312 GCF_004785775.1 Grammomys surdaster | reverse complement strand
CTGACATTTCCTCCAATAAACACATGATTCTGAATAGACACAATGCCGCACTTGTGAGTCTTCCATAAAAGTTTACTATCACTTGTTTTATCACAATCTTTACAAAGTAAATAAAATAGCAATGTGTAGTGTTTAGACACTGTGACTCTTGAGTACTAGGAGACCATAGCATTCTAGCATAGCAACCCCTTGGAACTTTTCTTAGAGACTGGCTTGCTCTACTTCCAGATGTAACTGACTATGCTCACATCTTAGTGGTGTTACAATGTATATCTCTTTCCCTATCCCTTACCATCAAAAGAGGAGGCATTATAATAGTATATAGTAGTAATAAATATTTATCTATAAATTAAAATCAGGACACCATTGAAAAATATTTTTCACCCCTGAGAGAAAATAACTGGCAATTGTAATGTTAAATCCCAAAAAAGTTGCTGCTAGTATTGACAGTGTATAAGATACATTTAAATGTAGTAATTCATTAAGATGTTTTTATATCAAAAACCTACTTAGATAATAAACTGATGAAAACATGCACAAAAGAATAAGACAGAAATTGTTCATGAGGTCATAGGAAATAAGACATTTCTTGTGAAGAATGAATGAAGACAAGAAAACTAGGAAACATTCCTCATGTATAACACAGTAAAGCTCTATCCCACACAAGGAATGTAGAACAAAGTGATCCATACTTTGCCACTCACAATGCCAGCAAAACCTTGCAGATTACAAATCCTGAGGAATACAATCTCACAAAGAACAGAATTTCATTGACCAAGCTTCAGAGAAGTTCACAATAGAATCCTTGGTAGAAGTCAGAATAGGTAAAACAAATATATACATTATGAAGGTAGTTATTTGTGATTCGTGGTTTTCAGATCAGGAAGAAGAAATTCTGCAGAACTAAATTGGCAGCCTATTATGTAGGGATATTTGAAACTGTTCCAACTTAGGGTGTGGTTGTTAGAGTCTCCTTGACGTTTACCATCCAGGGCTCTCAGTTTTGTTTTACAATTATGCAGATTTGGCTGAGTATATGGAGACCTGAAAATTAGAAAACATGGTTCAGAAAGAACATGGAATTTTTTATGAGACAAAAAACATACCAACATGGGGCAAAAGAATGGACATGAAGCAAAGAGAAGATATCATGAAAGTGTCTCTTTTTGTCTGAGGATTTCAGTTTACCCTATGAGATGTGAGAGTCAGTCACACAGTTAACACACATAAAGAGTCTTTTCCCAGCAACACTGAGGAGGGGTGAGGAAGACTGCAAGAAAACTATTGTGAACCCCAGTATGCAGACAGTTAAACTTCTCCAACTAGAGATCTCTGAAAAAGCCCTGAGTGCAAGGTCTAAGCATTCCCACTCCTGCAAGAAGTCCACAGTGCAGAACTCAACGAACCATGAAAGTGCATGGGCAGAGTGCTTTGTATGAACCAAGGAGTCATATTTCTCACGTAAGTGAGCAATCATAATTATTCCAGCCAGGCAGTGGTGGTTCACACCTTTGATGTCAGCACTTGTGAGGCAGAGACAGGCAGATTTCTAATTTCAAGGCCAGCCTGGTCTACAGAATGAGTTCCAGGACAACCAGTACTACACAGTAAAACCCTGTCTTGAGAACAACAACAACAAAAATATTCAAAAGATACCATCTAATTCTGTCTTAATCTATAGAGAGTTTTCTACTTATTAAAATACGTTGACCTGTTATCCTCTCACAGCATGCTGGGCTGAAACTTGGAAGAATTCAAAGAAACAAATGAGGAATTGCTAACTGTGGTACCTATTAAGATATCAATGGAGACATTGTGGCCAAGTTGACCAGCCCCTCCATCCTCCCTTCTCATTCCCCATACCCCTCCCACCCCCCAACTCATGGCCTGGTTCAGGCTGGACCCAACCAGATAACTCTTCTTTCTCCCTGAACCTGAAATACCAAAAACTTACCTCACCACCAGCCCAAGAAACAGGTATCCTTTTGCAATTCTGCAGGTTACATGTCTTAGGAAAATAATAAAGCCTCATAGGAACCCCCTGTACAAACCCCTGTACCATGTGACCAAAGTCTGTCTCTTACTTAGGATACAATATTTAATAAAGCTTGTCCACATTGTCAAATTGGGTTTTTTTTCTGGCGACACTTAGGGTTAACAGAACCTGTTAGTAATCAGTTAAACTCCACCTCCACAGTTACCTGGCAATGGCCAGGTATGCTCCTCCCCACAGTTACCTGGCAACAGGCAAGTAGCCCTGCCCACTATAAAAGGGGCTGCTTGCCCCCTCCTCTCTCTCTTGCTCTCATGGTCCACTGACCTGTGCCTGCAGGTTGCTGTCTCCCCTTACCCCTTCCCTTCCCCCTCTCTCCACGTGGTCATGGCCAGCCTCTACTCTCTCTCCCAAAACCTGGGAATATGAAGACTTTGGTACCAAATGAAAGGATTTTCACACGCAGCTTGTAACAGATCACAGCAGACTAGATGGTTCCACAAGGGAGAGTTGATTAAGAGAGTGGGAGAGTGAGAGGAGAGAGAGAGGAGGAGAGAGAGAGGAGGGCTTGGCAATTTACAATAACACCAAGAATCAGAGCCCTGAAGATAGTGACACATAGAGACAACAGGCAATAGACTTTCTCAAGGGGTTTCCACAGCCGAGAGATGTCACTGGTTTATGGAGGCAATGGTTATGCTCAGCGTTGGCATACCAGAGGACTGGTCACCTCACACACTAATGCACATGTGATGGTGAAAAGGAAGTATCATTATTGCAGCTTCCACATTACTTATCAACAGGACACTTCCTGAACATACATGGGAGAAGCTTTACAACATTCACAGACATTACAGCTGATCTTGTAACTGTAGGACATTCCTGTAAAGCAAGAATTCTAATTCAACATGACCATCATCTTCACTGATTAAATCTAAAAATATATATTTTTAAATTTTATTTGCCTATGTCTGGATGTTGCTATGCTATTGATGTTGCTAGAAACACACTTCAGGGCTGGAGAGATTGCTCAGTGGTTAAGAGCACTGACTGCTCTTTCAGAATGTCCTGAGTTCAATTCTTGGCAACCATATTGTGGCTCACAACCATCTGCAATGGGGTCTGATGCCCTCTTCTGGTATGTCTGAAGACAGCTACGATGTACTTATATAAAATAAATAAATAAATCTTAAACACACACAACCACACCCACATCCACAAACTTCTTATTACATTGTGGATAATTGAAAAGAATAGTCCTCCCAGTCAATTCCTGTTCTACTACCACAGAAAGAACAGGAGCTCATTGCTCTCATAGTAGAACATCTGAGGAGCTATGGCCTGTTTGAATAGTTTTACCAACACTGCCTGGCTAAGAAATTACAACTTCTGCTTAATAACAATTATACAGATTTCTACTGATAGGTTATGGCTCTGTAATCAATTCTAGAGATTCTTCCTTGTCTTTTGGGGGAACCTAGAAGAATGGGTATGGAGGATGTTTGTCCATAGGAGAGTTGGCTGTTTCCTGCTGTCCAGGGTCTATGAAGTGAGCCATCTGAGGATAGGTCAGAAGAAACAGGTCCATTAGAAGCTGCAGTGAGTGTGACAGGAGATGGAGCACCTGGAGGTTGCTTCTCTGGAGCTATTTTGGATGTGCCTGGAGTTGACAAGATGTGGATGGCACCTGTTTGGTCCATGAGAGGTAGATCTGAGTGGGTTTCCTGTAGCTTCTAAGTTTACAAAAGACATAACAACAAAAAAAGTTTACAAAAGAGATAACAGCATGAGTTAACAACAAGAGCAGTCTTTAAGATGAACCTTTGCTGGATCGTATAGTGGAATGTTTTGTTAGAGTTAGGCAAGTTTATAGGAACTCAGATAATAATAGGACAGTGGCATAGCAAGAAGAGAAAATATGAAGCATTTAATTGATGACAACTGAGTTTAGGTAATGAGGTAACATATAATCTGTGAAAGCTTAGCTGTCAATGTAGTCAGAAGTCTGAGAAAGAGTAAACAATCTATCAGTTATATATTATTTTAAAAAATGACAGAGTCCACTAGCCAAGAGTTTCCATGGTCTCCATAGTCTCTTGGGTGAAGTCAGTTTGGCTTCCAAGGGCAGAAGATGCAGGGCTTTTTTCTGTGGAATGGATACGTGTGACATGAGAAATGACTTACCTTGGTTTGACTTACCATCTTGGGTCAACTGTTAGAGGCTTTGGGAATTCTGTCGGCCATAAACTTAAATAAACTATTAGCAGTCTTCTGACAAGACTGAGAGCCATAAGGATTGATTGTAACTGAATAGAATTCAGTAGCAGTTGTAAAAATCTATTAAGACAGAGTCTTCCCTATCCTGTCTTAGTAACTTTGGCGCGTTGTGTAGGTAGAGAAAAGCACATTTTTGTATTAGGAAACAAACATTTGGCTCAGACCATAATAATAAATCTGGATCCTATGGCTGGCAGGGGGTTGGGCTAGCAGAGACTTCCTGCTAGCTGCCAGAAGTCGCTGCCCAGTGTCTCTGGCAGCTAGAGTTTACAGTGGGCAAGGAAAAGCAATCGTGTCCCATATCTGAGCAATGTTTATATTAGTTGTTTTTGTAGGAGAAGGCACTGCTAGCCCTCACTTTACAGGTCCCAGGCAGAGAGGGAGAGGGAATGCCTCACTTGCATGCTGGGGCAGCCAAGCCCTTTGTGCGGGTGGTTGTGCACGTGAGGAAGCAGTTCTCTAGAAGACACTCTGGAGTACATTTGTATGAGAGATAGGGTCAGAAATGACCCCTTCTCTGTCTGAAGGTGGTCTTTGGCCACCGCCGCCTGGGGCGGTGTCTGGTGAAGCTCTCGTGGCTGTGTGTCTGTGTCTAATTCTGTGTTGTTCATTGCTGGTGGTGTAAGAAATCTGTTAAACTAGGTCCAACATGGGCTGGCCATGCCATCTGGTTATTAGGTTCTCTCACCAGCAGTCTTTCATGTCTTGATTGTATAATCTGTCTCTGCACCTGTGACAGGAGCCAGAACTGTCTGTATCTGGTATATCCACCACCTGTGATGGGGGTGAACTGACTGTGTTTTTTCTGTTTTCTTGATGAACTGTTTGTGTGTTTTTGGACTGTGACTGACGTTATTTTGGACTGAATCTACTGTGTTAAATATCCTGAGTTAACAAGAGGTAACATGGCAGAGAAATAGGTAAAACAATTGTCTGATCTCCTCGGTGTGTTAGCAAAAGAAAAGGAACTCTCTGGCCCCTCCTGGAGAGATTCTTGGTTATGCTTTCTATGTCTATTGTGAGTCCCTGGTGCACCAAATTTGTCCAAGTGTGTCCTTGTCTGTCTTTGTTTCATTAGAATAAATGTTTGTTCTATGTTTCATGTTCAGAAAGATAAAAAGGGTTAAAACTTATAGGCAAGTCCCCCTGCTCTGTGGATGAAAGTGAGGCACAGCAGGGGGAGCCCTGGCAAAAATGATTCTTTGCACAAGCTGCTCTGGGAAAGCTAAGAACTTTTTGGCTTTCTTGGTAAAGAAACTGATTTTTTTCTTCCCCCAAGATTGAAAAGGAGATTTCAGTGTAAGTTTTATCTGGGATCAGATAAGGCCTTGATGAACTACTTGAGGAATTTGTAGATAGGCCTAAATTAAGAACTTTCACATTTGAGTTAAGACAAAGCTCAGAGTGGGCTCAGCAGAAGCTGGTGTGACATTCCTGTTGTCATGGTCACTCGGATTAGCCCCTGGAAAGGTGTTTTCTAGAATTTGTTTTATTGCCTTGCCTCTTCCTTGGAGAAGAAAGGTCAGCCTCAGACCCAAGGACATTTACAAGAGACAGTTTATGGTCCAGGAGCTATATAATGATTATGCTGTAGAAATTAGAATTACAGCCTGACTTGCCTATTCCAGCTGCCATTCCAAGAAATGCATATAGAATTTTTATACTGTTCCTTTAAGATGAGAGGTTTGCATGCAGTGAGTATGCTTGTAAATTTTTTGAGAGACCATGAAGCGATATCACTAGAAAGTTTTGCCTCAAGGAATGGCAAATAGCCTTACAAGAAGTTAAGAGTAAAAAAAGTAAAAACAAAAAACAGTTTCAATTGACTTTTAGAGCCCTGCCTTGGTCTCATTGATTATTGAGTTTAGCAGGTAACAAGGTGCTTCTTTTGAAATTACAGCCAGAAAAAGTAAGAAAATTTTGTTTGCAAAAAATATAAGCTGTGCATTTACTTCATTTTTGTTTATGACTGGTTTTAAAAGTGTAAGAATATTCTGCATGTCTTGGTTATAGATTATTTCCCTATAAGATATTGGGTATGGTTAAAAATTTGCAACCTTGGTAAAAGAATATTGGCTTAAACCTGGTAACTTAAAACTGGTAAGGTTTGGAGTCATTCAGAAACCAGATGTATAGAGATAGGATTTAAAACAATGTCTCTTATGAGTTATTAAAAGCTGCACTATCATGCATTCATATATAGGAACTTACAGCCAATTTTGTAACCTGAAAGTAATGCATTTAGTGTTGACTTTAGAGAAAATGGATTGTTTACATTGTTAAAAATTGGTTTTGTTTCTCATAATTATGGTTACACTCTAGCATTACAAAAAAAAAAAAACTTAAAAAAGTATAGAGAAACAGTGGCTGCAGTTGACAGTTCAATCGTGAGCTCCAGAAATTTTGACTCACTCATGTTTATGGTTGAGAAGAAGATAGAGCAGGTAGAAATGATTGCTAGAGTAAGAAAACATAAAAACAGCTGTGACACAGTACCAGCCTGCTGTCAATTAGATACAGTGGTACAGACAAATCTAGCCCCCCACCTTAAGAAAGAGAGAAGGTATCTGTGGGGTTCTTAGAAGACTCATCACCCTTACTTTCCAGACAACCTAGCCAGTCTGACAGGACTGGAAGAATCTTTGATGTTTCCCTCCAGCCAACCTGGGATGATTGTCAATAGAGTTTACAGGTTCTCTTTACTACTGAAGAGAAGGAAATAATTCTATTAGAAGCCCGTAAGAATGTTCCTGGTGACAACGGGCAGCCTATGCAGCTTCCCAATGAGATTGATGCCTGATTCCCCCTTAACTGCAGGTAAGGGGCGGCTGGTGGTCTACCATCGAGCTCTAGCAGGTCTCCAAGGGCACCGAGATGGCCCACCAATTTGGCCAAGGTAAGAGAAGTCCTTCAGGGACCAAAGGAGCCACTGTCTGTATTTCTTGAGAGGTTACTGAAAATTTAGTTAAGGGGGCAGAGAAAGTGTACTATAAGAGGGAGAGAAAGAAAGGAAGAAAGAAAGAAAGAAAGAAAGAAAGAAAGAAAGAAAGAAAGAAAGAAAGAAAGAAAGGGAAGGGAAGGGAAGGGAAGGGAAGGGAAGGGAAGGGAAGGGAAGGGAAGAGAAGAGAAGAGAAGAGAGAAAAGTCAGGTGAAATTACAGGCAGGAAGGATTTTATCCGCAGTGCAGGAGAGAAAGACAACAGATAGGATAGGAACTAGACAGACAGAGACCCTGGGTGATGAAGGCAGAAGCCCCAGATATCAGTGAATGGCTAGCAGAATTCCCAAAAGTTTGGTTTGAAACTGAAGAACCCAGGCACTAATGATTACAAGCCAGTACAAGATCTAAGAAAAGTCAATAAGAGAGTACAAGACACTTAACCTCCTCAGTTCGCTCCCACCAGAGAGGACTTTTGGCAGTATCAACTTTCCGGCAGCCCCCTGACTGATGGATGACTAATGCTTGCATGATACATTATCGGAGCCTGTTGTTGACTGAAAGGGTGATCTTTGCACCCCCGGCCATCTTGAATCCTGCCACCTTGCTGCCTGTGACTGACAACTCTTCTCCCGTCCATCACTGTGTTGATATCCTGGCAGAAGAAACAGGTACTCGGAGCGACCTGAAGGACCAGCCCTGGCCAGGAAGTCTGAACTGGTATACAGATGGCAGCAGTTTCATGGTACAAGGTAAGCGAATGGCGAGAGATTCAGTGGCAGATGGAAAGTGAGTACCGATATGCCTTTGCCACGGCTCATATACATGGTACAATCTACAGACAAAGAGGGCTGCTGACAACTGCAGAAATACTGAGCCTCTTTGAACCAAAGCCAGAGGGCTCAGGACACTGTTACAAAATGAAATCAGATGGCTGACATGGCTGCCTAGAAAGCTGCCCAGGGAGCAATGATTCTAGCAGTAAGGGTTCCAGAGACTATTTTGACACTCAAGATACCAGTTTCAGATATGCCACCGACGACCATCAAGTGATGGACAAATTGGGCTTTCACTCTGAAACCCCTTATGGGGTAATAAAAAACTGAGATGGTAAATTAATCCTCCCACAAGAAGAAGGACTGTCTGATTTGGCGAAAGCTGTGGTGAGAAACTATAGAGCTTGTGCCTTAACCAATGGGAAAGAGACTGAGGGGCAACTGGCCTGGAGCTTACTGGGAGATGGACTTCCCAGAAGTCGAACCAGCAAAATAAATATCTTTTAGTTTTTGTAGACAACTTTTCAGGAAGAATGACACTGCCAACATGATGGCTAAGAAGATCCTGGAAGAAATCTTTCCAAGGTTTGGAATACCCAAGGTAACTAACTGCGTCTGTTAATGGTCTTTGTTGCCCAGGTGAGTTAGGGACTGGCCACACAGCTGGGGATTAATTGGAAATTACATTGTGCTTATAAACCCCAGAGTTCAGGACAGATAGAGAAGATAAATAGAACAATTAAAGAGACCTTAACCAAATTAACATTGGAGACCGGTGGTAATGACTGGACAGCCCCCCTTCCCTTTGCCTTGTTCTGAGTTTGGAACACTCTAGAGTGATTTAAGCTTACACCCTTTGAGATTTTGTGTGGGGTACCACTGCCACTTACTGGGGCGGGCGGAATGAATGATCCTGATGCTGTCCTTTCTAAATCCTTGTTTGCCTACATAAAAGCACTTAAAATGGTTCGATGTGAGGTCTGGGAACAGCTGAAAGGGGCCTACGAGACTGGAGACCCAAGTGTGCCACACCAGTTGGGAGACGTGGTTCTAGTTCAACACCACCAAGCTGCCTGCGGTGTCCGACCATGTTTGGCCTGTGGAGCAATGAGCTATACCTGTGGGAGCAGGTGACCAGCTCCAAGGACTTGAAGCCTTTGGGTGAGGCCGGTGCAGCATTCCAGACGACACTAGAAACCCTGTGGTGTGTGGCCAATGGAGTGCAGCACAACCATGAGGCAGCCTTTCAGGACATGCTTCAGGAATTAGACATTACCACTCTGATATTTTCCCTGGTCCCCTTTTGATTCTGTTTTTTTTTTTTGCTTCTTAAACAGATTAGTTACCTTTGTTAGAAAGAGAGTTAGTGCTGTTCATCTTTTATTGCTATGCCATCAATATAAAAACCCTTGGACAGGGAAACAGAAACTATGAAGATACTGAAATACAAGATCTGTAATCAGATTTACATTAGAAGTGGGGTTACGTTTTTAAGATTAAAAACTATCATTAGGAGAAGGGGGGATGTAGAGTGAAAAAATATAGATACTGGGTATATAGAATTCTTTTCAGACATATAAAATATTCTTTAGGCTTTCTTTATGAAGACATGGAGAAACTGAGCCATGAAACAAGTTAAGAATGTGGACAGGCTAGTTATGGGAACTGGCTAGAATGCAAGATAGCCAGGTAGAACCAAGCTGAGAACCACAGTGACAGGGCAAGGCCGAAGTAACAAGGCAGGACCACATTCTTGAGGAAAGATAAGCGTACAGAAAGTTTTCACATGACCCTGACTCACGTAGGTTGGGTTCCTTTGGAATGTTCTGCTATTTTTATGTTATGCCACCTAACAACCATGAGCCCCCTCCCCATTCCTTGGTTTTTGGTTTTTCCCCTTAAAAATCCCTCTCAAACTGGTTGTCGGGGTCAATTCAGTTCCTGTGTGGGCATACGAATTGACGGGCAGCTAGCTGTCACGCCCTAATAAACCTCGCTATTGCTCTGGTACATGGTGTCTCAAGCAGATTACTGGGTGGTAGCGACTTTCTGAGACTTGAGAGAGGGTCTCCACTCTGCGGAGGTCTTCAATGCCCTTTCCGGGTCTCTCCTCTGGATATCCCTTATCCCATCCCTCTTCTTACTGCCTCTATGAGGGTGCTCCCCCACCCACCCAGCCACCGACTACTGCCTTCCCTCCCTGACATTTCCCTACACTGAGAAATTGATCTGGCTCAGGCCCAAGGGCTGCTCCTCCCACTGATGTAGAACAAGGCCATCCTCTGCCACTTATGCAGCCAAAGCCATGGTCTCTGGTTGGTGGTCCAGTCCCCAGGAACTCCAGGAGGTCTAGCCAGTGAATAAAATGAAATATATGTTAGTATTCTGTCTAAACTCCACCTCCACAGTTACCTGGCAGCAGCCAGGCATGCTCTTCCCCACAGTTACCTGGCAACAGCCAAGTAGGTCTGCCCACTATAAAAGGGGCTGCTTGCCACCTTCTCTCTCTTAATCCCTTACTCTCTTGCTTCCAGCTTCTCTGTCCCCTCCTCCCTCTCCCTTCTGTTCCCCTCTCTCCACTTGGTCATGGCCAGCCTCCTCTACCTATCTCTCTCTCTCTCTCTCTCTCTCTCTCTCTCTCTCTC